>NC_056574.1:9824871-9942013 GCF_018340385.1 Cyprinus carpio | reverse complement strand
AACGTCAGTTTATTTTAATCATCAGTGTCTTGTACAACTCTATGAGGTGTTTCATCTTCATTTTGCACAGAACCGTATGAGAAACTTTATCTGTGTAAAAGACTGTGTGTTTTTATTATTGCCGCCCATGTACCAAAGTGATCATTTTTAAGTTGACATCCCTTTTATAATATATCGATCGATAAACTCATACTGATTAGTCTTTGACTGGCAGCGCTGGTAGACGCATGTAGAAAAATATATGGGCTAGATGAAAGTGCAAAAATACCAGAAGGGCGTGTAGAGTTGACATTTTGGGTCAAATAGAATATGTATGTGTATACAGTATAAATCAATGAAAGCCTTGAGCTCGTTCTACTACCAAAAGGACCAATTCTTATATATTGAATTTCTTAATAATTAAGAGTATTCATTTGAAACCAAAAAAGACTGAACACTGAATGTACTAAACCGTAGTTGGATGCTAAAAAAAGGGGTGTAACTGCACCCACATCCCTTGGACACTGAGAAATGTATTGTGGTAAACCTGTGGATGAGCACTTGAGTCAATTGGCTGACACCACATGTGAGCCAGGTATGTCACCCATGAGAAGAAGAAAACTGATTGTTTTTTACTGCGAAGATGTCAGTATTTAATCTTAATTTTGTGACAAAGATAAAGATAATACCAAAACATTGGTAGCCAAAAAAGGTGCAAGTGATTTTTTTTAAAATAAAACTAATAAAGTTAATTTTTTTCTGAATAAAATGTTAAAATAGTGTGTCAGTAAGTATCCTGTTCATCCATGTGATGTGCACATTTTTTATTATAAAAAGATTGAAATCAGTACACAAAAATCAGATCAAAGTATGCTATGGTTCTCACCCCCCTCGATATACACTTTATATATTAATAATATCTAAACTTACATGTTTATGTTTGAAAATAACCATCAAGCATTAGCATTCACTTCAGAAACAGAAGGGCCTTAGGACCTCGGGTGCTTCAGGAAAACACATCTGACTCAATCAACAAACTTTGACTCAACATGGTTTTATTGATGAGTCAATGAGCTTGCTGTTGAAAATCCCTCTCATTGGCCTCTTTAAGACATAGTCTAATGTCTTTCAAGACTTCTTCTTGTGGACCTCCTTCCCTGACTCTTAACACCCCTGGAAGCAATTCATTCTGTAGCAAAGTCTTCCCATATGTTTTGTTTTATCCTTATTTGTATGGTGTCCTTTAAATCAGCTGAAAATGACATCACCTGGTCCGGAAGAAGTTCGTAACCTCGCGTGTAGAGAGCGCTCTTCAGAAGATCCATCACTATCTGGAAACGCAGCCCTGATCAGTTTCATCTGTAAACAGACTGCTGTTGTTTAGTCTGTGTAACTCAGTTAAGTATTAAACTGCTAGCAAATGTTTGCTTCATAATTCATAAAGTTGCAATAATAAAGCCTCTTAAACTTCTTTCAGTCCTTCAAATAATTAAGTTCGATCTGTTTTATGTAAATCAGAGATTGTGTGTTTGTTCAGTGGGAATTAAACCTGTGAACAGAAAGAGCTTCGTGATCTACGAGTTGAGATTCGCTGTTTAAACCTGCTGCAGTTAAACAGAAAAACTGAAAAGCACAAACTACAGGCAGAAAACAGTGGACGGAGCTTCACACAGACTGGATAAATGAACAGAGACTGTGTTACTGTTTGACAAAAGCACTCGAATCTCTTACAGGACCATGAGGAGACAGACGTCAGGAGTCAGAGAAGATCATCAGCTGAAGACAGATGAAAGAGACGGAGGAGGGAACAGAAAAAAACATGTCACTCGCTGATACCAGAGGTGAGAATCACTGAAAGCTTAAGATGAGTCTTTAAGAATATTTTAATTCTGTTTATAGACTTAACTTTCTTAAAGCACTTTCATTTTACATGCAGAATATAGATTAAGGGTAGACAGAAATACTTGATTATACATAACTTCTGAGGAAAATACATTTATTCAGATTTCTGCTGGTTTGTGTTAAAATATAATGTAAGACTTTTTATTTCATACAGTGATTGCTGCCCACAATTCCTCATCGCAGAAGACGGAGCAAAGACCTGCCTCTTTACAGTGAGTACATTAATACATGAAGGTGATGGAGAGTGTGTGGAAACTATAGTGATAAATGCAAACTTCTGATCATTTCAGTCTGTGATGTTGAGTTAATTAAGAGCTTGACATCATTAGATGTATCTCTGAAAGTCTGATTTGACTGTTTGCAGTGAGGATTGTTCTCTGGGGTTCGAGCGTGTCAAAAAAACAGTCAGGTGTGGAACTTCATCTTAGGACGGAGCAGCGTTTGACAGTGAAGCTCCTCCAGATGTTGTAGAGAGAGTCGGAGGAAGACTGAAGGACAGACACCTGATCATCATCAACAGTCCTCAGCTGCTCCAGACGAACATCTCAGATCATCAGATCACTCAGACAGTGAGAGAGTGTGTGTTTCTGTCTGATCCAGGACCTCATGTGATCGTGCTGCTCCTCAGACATGAGCCGTGTTCAGCAGAAGATCAGGAGCGTGTGGAGAAGGTGCTGCACTCTTTCTCTGAGCGCGTTTATCAACACACCATGGTGCTCAGCTCACAAGAGCCCACAGAAACCAGTGACATCCTACAGAACATCATTCAGAAATGTGCAAACAGACACTTCAGTCTTCAGAGGAGCAGCTCTCCTGATGATCTCCTGCAGATGTTTTGAGGAGATTGTGAAAATGAATGATCACCTGCAGTGTGCTGAAGCTGCACAGTGTTTCACAATGAAACAACAGATCACAGAGAGACGTGAGTGTGATGATATTTGAAGTTTCTAGTGATAAATGAACATGTTTTAATCTTCTTCTTCTGTCAGTTTCAGAGGCTGTGAAGCTGAATCTGGTCGTGTGCGGGAGTGAACGGGATGATAAAATCCTCCGTATCAGAGCAGATCCTGCAGCAGACAGACAGAAGATCAGAAGTGGAGCTTCATGATCGTCAGATCAGTGTGATAGAGCTTCCAGCTCCGGCTCGTCTCTCAGAGGAGGAAGTGATGCGTCAGACTCTCAGCTGTGTGTCTCTCTGTCATCCTGGAGTTCATGCTTTCCTCCTCATTATTCCTGATGCTCCACTCAATCATGAAGACAAAGCAGAAACAGAGAGAAGATCCAGAGGATCTTCAGCTCCAGAATCAACAAACACATCATGATCCTCATAAAGCAGGACTCAGAAGAACTCAGTGAAGAAACACAGTCTGTCATCGAGAGGTTCGGAGGACGACATCAGTTCTTTGGTCCAACAAACACAAGTGTCCACATTGATGGAGAACATCGAGCAGATACTGGAAGGAAACAGAGGAGAGTTTTTTCCTCCACAGAGACATTTCTGGAGGCTCAGATGAAAACACTGATGAAATAATGATCTGAAGATAAAGAAGAAAATCAACTCAATAGACACATATTTACTGTCACAAGGTAATGAGCAGAAAATCAGTCTGAGCATGAAAAAAAAAAGATTTTGACTGATTTTTTCTAATTCTACAATAGAGTTGGATTCTATATTACATTTGTATTTTACACACAAAAGAACTGCCAAAGTCAACATTCATAATCATAAAAATTTCAAATTCCATTGAAATATTCAAATGTCCAATATTTTGAAAAAATAAGGTCAAAGGTCAAGCTTCAGTGTTCCACAAGAAATGAAGATTATTACATTAGTCAAACTGATAATTTTTTGGCCAATCACTGAACTAATACAATCCTCTGGAGCAGTGAATCTGAGAGTTGTGCTGTAATTTTAACAATCTGAATCATTTGAGTTTGAAATAAATATATGAAATATGCTACAAAATAATTTAGTTTAAAAAAATTTAAATATCACAGTTCCTGATCCATATTAAACACGCAGCTCATAGTGAATCACATTAGTTGTACTGCATATTTTCTCTCAAAATATTTCCACTAAAATGCTAACTGTGCAGATAAAGTGAATCTGACAGACAGCAAATGCCTGATGAAAATTTAGAAAAGCACCAGAAGATGATCTGAGGATTGTGCTGCTGGGAAAAAACTGGAGTTGGGAAAAGTGCAACTGGAAACACAATGTTAGGTTTTTACAGCAGAAGAATCTTTTGAATCAGAGACTAAAGAGAGTCAGAGAGGAACATCTGCAATCAACAGTCGACGTGTTACTGTGATCAACACTCCAGGACTGTTTGATACTGAACTCAGTAATGAGGAGATCCAGAGAGAAATCAGACACTGCATCTCCATGATCCTGCCGGGACCGCGTGTGCTTCTCTTACTGGTTTCACTGAGACTGAGACGATTCACTAAAGAAGAATCAGAACCAGTGAAGATCATCCAAGAGACATTCAGTGAAAACTCATTAAAGTTCACGATGGTGCTCTTCACCAGAGGAGATTTCCTGAAGAAGAAGACCATCAAACAGTGTTTGGGAAAACCTGGATCTCCTCTGATGAAGCTGACTGAAGCATGTGTTCAATAATAATCAGACTGAAGACCGAACACAGGTGACTGATCTACTGCAGAAGATAGACGACATGCTGAAAGAGAACGGAGGGAGTTTCTACTCATGTAAGATGTTCAGAGAGATGGAGAGAGAAAGACAAGAACAACAGAAGAACATACTGATGGAGAGACAGAGAAAGAGATGAAGAAACTGGAAGAAGAGAAAGAGAATGAAAATGATGATGAGGAAGAACTAAAGAATCATGATAAAGAGAGAAAGAGTAGAAGAGTTTATTATAGTTCTCCCTCTTTAAAGAGTAATTTAAGAGAGAGAAGAGAGTGAGGAAAAGATGCATGAGAACATGAAGAGAGAACAAGGGGAATGGGAGAAATAGACACTAGAGGAACTATATTGAGAGAAAAATAGGAGTGAGAGAGAGAAAAACTCATCTGTGAAGAACAGATTCAGAGACTGAAGAGTGAAATGGAGGGATTAATCAGAGAGAAAGAGAGAGACGAGAACAACTAGAGGATTCAGAGAAGAGACAACAGAAGATCAACAGAAGACTCTTGAAATGAAACTGAAAACTCCTTGAAGAACAGAATGAAGAAGAACTGAAGAGAAGACGAGTGCAGTGGAGAGAGGAATATAAGAGAGAGGAAGAGGAGATGTAGATGACGAAGATCTGCTCTGAAACTGATCCGTCACTGCAGGTGAGAAATATGAAGAGAAGATATTAATTTATGCCATTTTAACCCTTTAAACACCTCAACTCCGCCATCTCTAGTTCACAGTTTGCCTAATTATTCATTGATATCTGAATACATATATTCATACATTACACCTTTAAGAGCAAATAATGTATAGAAGTTTATGGTGCAGTTCTTAGTCTATGTGGCAACCGCTACAGATTGTCCAGTCAGAACAATAAATCACTCTGTCCATGTCCACAATAAACTCCTTTACTGTTCCCTTTTTGAATCATACATCAGTATGAGTGTGGATATATAAATGAAGAAAAATTAACAGAACAGCTACTTATGATGATTGAGCTAAAAGAAGATGCTTTGAATATTATTATATACATTATACACCAAAGCATTTTCTCATTTAGCATTTAGGCATTGCTTATATGCATGTATCATTAAGATCACATAATGTTTGTTTGTCATGTTTTACAGTATTTTAAGTGTTTTCGGTCCAAGCCTGATGTAGAGCAGTTCTGCCGGGATGAGAGGTCCCTGCTGGAGTTTCACCAGTAAAGGAAATTACTCATTACAATTCATGCAGTGGTGATCATAAATACGTTCTAAATCTTCAGGTGCTCTCACAAGAACCAGACTGAAAAAAAATTATGTGCATCACTGGCTATTTCGCACCATATTTCTCTTCTCGGGTAAAGTGACCTTGTTCCCTCATACAGTAAGATAGCGGCAGAAGAGGGAGAGAGACTCGAGCACAGAACACAGAATGATGGTTGCCCTTACAGTTTGTGTGAATGTTAATAATCGAAGTGAAATATATTGAGTTTCCCAAGAAGCCCCAAAGAAGCATGTGTTCTTATTCTTATTTACAAACCCAAGAAAAATGACTTGAGTTTGATTTACACAGCACTAAAATCACCCCTGTTAGATACCTATGGGGTCAAAAAAATGCACTCCATGCCATGGACACCAGCAGAGAGGTCAGAGAGGAGGGCATGGGCCCTAACAGAGAGGTCAGAGAAGAGAGCATGGGCCCTAACAGAGAGGACAGAGAAGAGAGCATGGGCCCTAACAGAGAGGACAGAGAAGAGGGCATGGGCTCTAACAGAGAGATCAGAGAGGAGGGCATGGGCTCTAACAGAGAGGACAGAGAAGAGAGCATGGGCCCTAACAGAGAGGACAGAGAAGAGGGCATGGGCTCTAACAGAGAGGACAGAGAAGAGGGCATGGGCTCTAACAGAGAGGACAGAGAAGAGGGCATGGGCCCTAACAGAGAGGACAGAGAAGAGGGCATGGGCCCTAACAGAGAGGACAGAGAAGAGGGCATGGGCTCTAACAGAGAGATCAGAGAGGAGGGCATGGGCTCTAACAGAGAAGACAGAGAAGAGAGCATGGGCCCTAACAGAGAGGACAGAGAAGAGGGCATGGGCTCTAACAGAGAGGTCAGAGAGGAGGGCATGGGCTCTAACAGAGAGGACAGAGAAGAGAGCATGGGCCCTAACAGAGAGGACAGAGAAGAGAGAGCATGGGCCCTAACAGAGAGGACAGAGAAGAGAGCATGGGCCCTAACAGAGAGGTCAGAGAGGAGGGCATGGGCTCTAACAGAGAGGTCATAGATGTGAGGAGGAGGGCAAGGGCCCTAACAGAGATGACAGAGATGTGAGAGAGGAGGGCATGGGCCCTAACAGAGAGGTCAGTGATGTGAGAGAGGTGGGCATGGGCCCCAACAGAGAGGTCAGAGATGTCAGAGAGGTGGGCATGGGCCCTAACAAAGAGATCTGTGATGTGAGAGAAGTGGGCATGGGTCCTAACAGAGAGGTCAGAGATGTGAGAGAGGAAGGCAAGGGCCCTAACAGAGAGGTCAGAGAGGAGGGCATGGGCCCTAACAGAGAGGTCAGAGATGTGAGAGAGGTGGGCATGGGCCCTAACAGAGAGGACAGAGATTTGAGATAGGAGGGCAAGGGCCCTAACAAAGAGGTAAGTGATGTGAGAGAGGTGGGCATGGGCCCCAACAGAGAGGTCAGAGAGCTGAGAGAGGTGGGCATGGGCCCTAACAGAGAGGTCAGTGAAGTGAGAGAGGTTGGCATGGGCCCCAACATAGAGGTCAGAGAGGTGAGAGAGGTGGGCATGGGCCCTAACAGAGAGTTCAGAGATGTGAGGAGGAGGGCAAGGGCCCTAACAGAGAGGACAGAGATTTGAGAGAGGAGGGCAAGGGACCTAACAGAGAGGTAAGTGATGTGAGAGAGGTGGGCAAGAACTGCAACGTAAACTTTGTTTATAGATCAACACTCATACTGATGTATGATTCAAAAGGGAGCAGTAAAGAAATGTATTGTGGACATGGACAGAGTGATTTATTGTTCTGACTGTACAATCTGTAGCGGTTGCCACATAGACTAAGAACTGCACCGTAAACTTCTATACATTCTTTGCTCTTAAAGGTGTAATGTATGAATATATTCAGATATCAATGAATAATTAGGCAAACTGTGAACTAGAGATGTCGGAGTTGAGGTGTTTAAAGGGTCCTAAATAGGCCCTGACAAAGGGGTCAGAGATGTGAGAGAGGTGAGCATGGGCCATAACAGAGAGGTCAGAGATGTCAGTGATGTGAGAGAGGATGGCATGGGCCCTAACAGAGAGGTCAGTGATGTGAGAGAGGTGGGCATGGGCCCTAACAGAGAGGTCAGTGATGTGAGAGGGGTGGTCATGGGCCCTAACAGAGAGGTCAGTGATGTGAGAGAGGTGGTCATGGGCCCTAACAGAGAGGTCAGTGATGTGAGAAAGGTGGGCATGGGCCCTAACAGAGAGGTCAGTGATGTGAGAGAGGTGGGCATGGGCCCTAGCAAAGAGGTCAGTGATGTGAGAGAGATGGTCATGGGCCCTAACAGAGAGGTCAGAGATGTCAGAGAGTTGGGCGTGGACCCTAACAGAGAGGTCAGTGATGTGAGAGAGATGGTCATGGGCCCTAACAGAGAGGTCAGAGATGTGAGAGAGGTGGGCATGGGTCCTAACAGAGAGGTCGGTGATGTGAGAGAGGTGGGCATGGGCCCTAACAAAGAGGTCAGTGATGTGAGAGAGGTGGTCATGGGCCCTAACATAGAGGTCAGTGATGTGAGAGAGGTGGGCATGGGCCCCTAACAGAGAGGTCAGTGATGTGAGAGAGGATGGTCATGGGCCCTAACAGAGAGGTCAGTGATGTGAGAGCGGTGGTCATGGGCCCTAACAGAGAGGTCAGTGATGTGAGACAGGTGGGCATGGGCCCTAACAAAGAGGTCAGTGATTTGAGAGAGGTGGGCATGGTCCCTAACAGAAAAGGTCAGTGATGTGAGAGAGGTGAGCATGGGCCCTAACAGAGAGGTCAGTGATGTGAGAGAGGTGAGCATGGGCCCTAACAGAAAGGTCAGAGATGTGAGAGAGGTGAGCATGGGCCCTAACAGAGAGGTCAGTGATGTGAGAGAGGTGGGCATGGGCCCTAACAGAGAGGTCAGAGATGTGAGAGAGGTAGGCATGGGCCCCAACAGAGAGCTCAGTGATGTGAGAGAGGTGGGCATGGGCCCCAACAGAGAGGTCAGAGATGTGAGAGAGGTGGGCATGGGCCCTAACAGAGAGGTCAGAGATGTGAGAGAGGTGGGCATGGGCCCTAACAGAGAGGTCAGTGATGTGAGAGAGGTGGGCATGGGCCCTAACAGAGAGGTCAGTGATGTGAGAGAGGTGGGCATGGGTCCCAACAGAGAGGTCAGAGAGGTGAGAGAGGTGGGGCATGGGCCCTAACAGAGAGGTCAGAGATGTGAGGAGGAGGGCAAGGGCCCTAACAGAGAGGACAGAGATTTGAGAGAGGAGGGCAAGGGCCCTAACAGAGAGGTAAGTGATGTGAGAGAGGTGAGCATGGGCCCTAACAGAGAGGTCAGAGATGTGAGAGAGGTGAGCATGGGCCCTAACAGAGAGGTCAGAGATGTGAGAGAGGTGGACATGGGCCCTAACAAAGAGGTCAGAAATGTGAGAGAGGTGGACATGGGCCCTAACAGAGAGGTCAGTGATGTGAGAGAGGTGGGAATGGGCCCTAAAATAGAGGTCAGTGATGTGAGAGAGGTGGGCAAGGGCCCTAACAGAGAGGTCAGAGAGGTGAGAGAGGTGGACAAGGGCCCTAACAGAGAGGTCAGAGATGTGAGGAGGAGGGCAAGGGCCCTAACAGAGAGGACAGAGATTTGAGAGAGGAGGGCAAGGGCCCTAACAGAGAGGTAAGTGATGTGGAGAGAGGTGAGCATGGGCCCTAACAGAGAGGTCAGAGATGTGAGAGAGGTGAGCATGGGCCCTAACAGAGAGGTCAGAAATGTGAGAGAGGTGGACATGGGCCCTAACAGAAAGGTCAGAGATGTGAGAGAGGTGAGCATGGGCCCTAACAGAGAGGTCAGAGATGTGAGAGAGGTGGGCATGGGCCCTAACAGAGAGGTCAGAGATGTGAGAGAGGTGGGCATGGGTCCCAACAGAGAGGTCAGAGAGGTGAGAGAGGTGGGCATGGGCCCTAACAGAGAGGTCAGAGATGTGAGGAGGAGGGCAAGGGCCCTAACAGAGAGGACAGAGATTTGAGAGAGGAGGGCAAGGGCCCTAACAGAGAGGTAAGTGATGTGAGAGAGGTGGGAAAGAACTTCAACGTAAACTTTGTTTATAGATCAACACTCATACTGATGTATGATTCAAAAGGGAAGCAGTAAAGAAATGTATTGCGGACATGGACAGAGTGATTTATTGTTCTGACTGGACAATCTGTAGCGGTTGCCACATAGACTAAGAACTGCACCGTAAACTTCTATACATTCTTTGCTCTTAAAGGTGTAATGTATGAATATATTCAGATATCAATGAATAATTAAGCAAACTGTGAACTAGAGATGTCGGAGTTGAGGTGTTTAAAGGGTCCTAAATAGGCCCTGACAAAGAGGTCAGAGATGTGAGAGAGGTGGGCATGGGCCATAACAGAGAGGTCAGAGATGTCAGTGATGTGAGAGAGGTGGTCATGGGCCCTAACAAAGAGGTCAGTGATGTGAGAGAGGTGGGCATGGGCCCTAACAGAGAGGTCAGTGATGTGAGAGAGGTGGTCATGGGCCCTAACAGAGAGGTCAGTGATGTGACAGAGGTGGTCATGGGCTCTAACAGAGAGGTAAGTGATGTGAGAGAGGTGGGCATGGGCCCTAACAGAGAGGTCAGTGATGTGAGAGAGGTGGGCAAAGGCCCTAACAAAGAGGTCAGTGATGGGAGAGAGGTGGGCATGGGCCCTAGCAAAGAGGTCAGTGATGTGAGAGAGATGGTCATGGGCCCTAACAGAGAGGTCAGAGATGTCAGAGAGTTGGGCGTGGACCCCAACAGAGAGGTCAGTGATGTGAGAGGGGTGGTCATGGGCCCTAACAGAGAGGTCAGTGATGTGAGAGAGGTGGGCAAGAACTGCACCGTAAACTTCATTTATAGATCCACACTCATACTGATGTATGATTCAAAAGGGAGCAGTAAAGAAATTTATTGTGGACATGGACAGAGTGATTTATTGTTCTGACTGGACAATCTGTAGCGGTTGCCACATAGACTAAGAACTGCACCGTAAACTTCTACAAATTCTTTGTTCTTAAAGGTGTAATGTATGAATATATTCAGATATCAATGAATAATTAAGCAAACTGTGAACTAGAGATGTCGGAGATGAGGTGTTTTTAAAGGGTCCTAAATGGGCCCTGACAAAGAGGTCAAAGATGTGAGAGAGGTGGGCATGGGTCCTCACAGAGAGGTCAGAGATGTCAGAGAGGTGAGAGAGGTGGGCATGGTCCCTAACAGAAAGGTCAGAGATGTGAGAGAGGTGAGCATGGGCCCTAACAGAGAGGTCAGAGATGTGAGAGAGGTGAGCATGGGCCCTAACAGAGAGGTCAGAGATGTGAGAGAGGTGAGCATGGGCCCTAACAGAGAGGTCAGTGATGTGAGAGAGGTGAGCATGGGCCCTAACAGAGAGGTCAGAGATGTGAGAGAGGTGAGCATGGGCCCTAACAGAGAGGTCAGAGATGTGAGAGAGGTGAGCATGGGCCCTAACAGAGAGGCCAGAGAGGTGAGAGAGGTGGGCATGGTCCCTAACAGAGAGGTCAGAGATGTGAGAGAGGTGGGCATGGGCCCTAACAAAGAGGTCAGAAATGTGAGAGAGGTGGGCATGGGCCCTAACAAAGAGATCTGTGATGTGAGAGAAGTGGGCATGGGTCCTAACAGAGAGGTCAGTGATGTGAGAGAGGTGGGAATGGGCCCCAACAGAGAGGTCAGTGATGTGAGAGAGGTGGGCATGGGCCCTAACAGAGAGGTCAGTGATGTGAGAGAGGTGAGCATGGGCCCTAACAGAGAGGTCAGAGATGTGAGAGAGGTGGACATGGGCCCTAACAGAGAGGTCAGAGATGTGAGAGAGGTGAGCATGGGCCCTAACAGAGAGGTCAGAGATGTGAGAGAGGTGGGCATGGGCCCTAACAGAGAGGTCAGTGATGTGAGAGAGCTGGGCATGGGTCCCAACAGAGAGGTCAGAGATGTGAGAGAGGTGGGCATGGGCCCTAACAGAGAGGTCAGTGATGTGAGAGAGGTGGGCATGGGTCCTAACAGAGAGGTCAGTGATGTGAGAGAGGTGGGCATGGGCCCTAACAGAGAGGTCAGAGATGTGAGAGAGGTGGGCATGGGCCCTAACAGAGAGGTCAGAGATGTGAGAGAGGTGAGCATGGGCCCTAACAAAGAGGTCAGAGATGTGAGAGAGGTGGGCATGGGCCCTAACAGAGAGGTCAGAGAGCTGAGAGAGGTGGGCATGGGCCCTAAGAGAGAGGTCAGTGATGTGAGAGAGGTGGGCATGGGTCCCAACAGAGAGGTCAGAGATGTGAGAGAGGTGGGCATGGGTCCCAACAGAGAGGTCAGAGATGTGAGAGAGGTGGTCATGGGCCCTAACAGAGAGGTAAGTGATGTGAGAGAGGTGGGCATGGGCCCCAACAGAGATGTCAGAGATGTGAGAGAGGTGGGCATGGGTCCCAACAGAGAGGTCAGAAATGTGAGAGAGGTGGGCATGGGCCCTAACAGAGAGGTCAGTTATGTGTGAGAGGTGGGCATGGGTCCCAACAGAGAGGTCAGAAGTGTGAGAGAGGTGGGCATGGGCCCTAACAGAGAGGTCAGTTATGTGTGAGAGGTGGGCATGGGCCCTAACAGAGAGGTCAGAGATGTGAGAGAGGTGGGCATGGGCCCTTACAAAGAGGTCAGAAATGTGAGAGAGGTGGGCATGGGCCCTAACAGAGAGGTCAGTGATGTGAGAGAGGTGGGCATGGGCCATAACAGAGAGGTCAGAGATGTGAGAGAGGTGGGCATGGGCCCTAACAAAGAGGTCAGAGATGTGAGAGAGGTGGGCATGGGCCCTAACAGAGAGGTCAGAGATGTGAGAGAGGTGGGCAAGGGCCCTAACAGAGAGGTCAGAGACATTACAGAGGTCAGTGCTCATTGTGACTGGTTTTGTCAGCACAAGTCACATTATTCTCAAGGAAGCACATGTGGAGGCGGTAAATGACAACAGTGTGTGCGCAATGTTTCAGGCGGTATGGCAAGTGTAAACACATGAATCGGATATAGGTCACAAGTGAAAGAATGTGTAAACGGACAACCAAAAACATCGGATATAGGCAACAAATAAGAATTGGGCATCAAGACCTGCAGTGTAAACAAGGTCAGAGATGTCAGAGATGTGAGATAGGTGGGCATGGGCCCTAACAGAGAGGTCAGAGATATAAGAGAGGAGGGCAAAGGCCCTAAGAAAGAGGTCAGAGATGTGAGAGAGGTGGGCATGGGTCCCAACAGAGAGGTCAGTGATGTGAGAGAGGTGGGCATGGGTCCCAACAGAGAGGTCAGAGATGTGAGAGAGGTGGTCATGGGTCCCAACAGAGAGGTCAGTGATGTGAGAGAGGTGGGCATGGGCCCTAACAGAGAGGTCAGTGATGTGAGAGAGCTGGGCATGGGTCCCAACAGAGAGGTCAGAGATGTGAGAGAGGTGGTCATGGGCCCTAACAAAGAGGTCAGAGATGTGAGAGAGGTGGGCATGGGCCCTAACAGAGAGGTCAGAGATGTGAGAGAAGTGGGCAAAGGCCCTAACAAAGAGGTCAGTGATGTGAGAGAGGTGGTCATGGGCCCTAACAAAGAGGTCAGAGATGTGAGAGAGGTGGGCATGGGCCCTAACAGAGAGGTCAGAGATGTGAGAGAAGTGGGCAAAGGCCCTAACAGAGAGGTCAGAGATGTGAGAGAGGTGGTCATGGGCCCTAACAAAGAGGTCAGAGATGTGAGATAGGTGGGCATGGGCCCTAACAAAGAGGTCAGTGATGTGAGAGAGGTGGGCATGGGCCCTAACAAAGAGGTCAGTGATGTGAGATAGGTGGGCATGGGCCCTAACAGAGAGGTCAGAGATGTGAGAGAAGTGGGCAATGGCCCTAACAAAGAGGTCAGTGATGTGAGAGAGGTGGTCATGGGCCCTAACAAAGAGGTCAGAGATGTGAGATAGGTGGGCATGGGCCCTAACAAAGAGGTCAGTGATGTGAGAGAAGTGGGCAAAGGCCCTAACAAAGAGGTCAGTGATGTGAGAGAGGTGGTCAAGGGCCCTAACAAAGAGGTCAGAGATGTGAGATAGGTGGGCATGGGTCCTAACAGAGAGGTCGGTGATGTGAGAGAGGTGGGCATGGGCCCTAACAAAGAGGTCAGTGATGTGAGAGAGGTGGTCATGGGCCCTAACAGAGAGGCCAGAGAGGTGAGAGAAGTTGGCAAAGGCCCTAACAAAGAGGTCAGTGATGTGAGAGAGGTGGTCATGGGCCCTAACAAAGAGGTCAGAGATGTGAGATAGGTGGGCATGGGCCCTAACAAAGAGGTCAGAGATGTGAGAGAAGTGGGCAAAGGCCCTAACAAAGAGGTCAGTGATGTGAGAGAGGTGGTCATGGGCCCTAACAAAGAGGTCAGTGATGTGAGAGAAGTGGGCAAAGGCCCTAACAAAGAGGTCAGTGATGTGAGAGAAGTGGGCAAAGGCCCTAACAAAGAGGTCAGAGATGTGAGAGAGGTGGACATGGGCCCTAACATAGAGGTCAGTGATGTGAGAGAGGTGGGCAAGAACTGCACCGTAAACTTCATTTATAGATCCTAACTCATACTGATGTACGATTCAAAAGGGAGCAGTAAAGAAATTTATTGTGGACATGGACAGAGTGATTTATTGTTCTGACTGGACAATCTGTAGCGGTTTCCACATAGACTAAGAACTGCACCGTAAACTTCTACACATTCTTTGTTCTTAAAGGTGTAATGTATGAATATATTCAGATATCAATGAATAATTAAGCAAACTGTGAACTAGAGATGTCGGAGATGAGGTGTTTAAAGGGTCCTAAATGGGCCCTGACAAAGAGGTCAGAGATGTGAAAGAGGTGGGCATGGGTCCTCACAGAGAGGTCAGAGATGTCAGAGAGGTGAGAGAGGTGGGCATGGTCCCTAACAAAGAGGTCAGAAATGTGAGAGAGGTGGGCATGGGCCCTAACAGAGAGGTCAGAGAGGTGAGAGAGGTGGGCATGGGCCCTTACAAAGAGGTCAGAAATGTGAGAGAGGTGGACATGGGCCCTAACAGAGAGGTCATTGATGTGAGAGAGGTGGACATGGGCCCTAACAAAGAGGTCAGAAATGTGAGAGAGGTGGACATGGTCCCTAACAAAGAGGTCAGAAATGTGAGAGAGGTGGACATGGGCCCTAACAACGAGGTCAGAAATGTGAGAGAGGTGGACATGGGCCCTAACAAAGAGGTCAGAAATGTGAGAGAGGTGGACATGGGCCCTAACAGAGAGGTCAGAAATGTGAGAGAGGTGGACATGGTCCCTAACAAAGAGGTCAGAAATGTGAGAGAGGTGGACATGGGCCCTAACAGAGAGGTCAGTGATGTGAGAGAGGTGGGCATGGGCCCCAACAGAGAGGTCAGTGATGTGAGAGAGGTGGGCATGCGCCCCAACATAGAGGTCAGTGATGTGAGAGAGGTGGGCATGGGCCCTAACAAAGAGGTCAGAGAGGTGAGAGAGGTGGGCATGGGCCCTAACAAAGAGGTCAGAGAGGTGAGAGAGGTGGGCATGGGCCCTAACAAAGAGGTCAGAGAGGTGAGAGAGGTGGACATGGGCCCTAACAGAGAGGTAAGTGATGTGAGAGAGGTGGGCAAGAACTGCAACGTAAACTTCATTTATAGATCCACACTCATACTGATGTATGATTCAAAAGGGAGCAGTAAAGAAATGTATTGTGGACATGGACAGAGTGATTTATTGTTCTGACTGTACAATCTGTAGCGGTTGCCTCATAGACTAAGAACTGCACCTTAAACTTCTATACATTCTTTGCTCTTAAAGGTGTAATGTATGAATATATTCAGATATCAATGAATAATTAGGCAAACTGTGAACTAGAGATGGCGGAGTTGAGGTGTTTAAAGGGTCCTAAATGGGCCCTGACAAAGAGGTCAGAGATGTGAGAGAGGTGGGCATGGGCCATAACAGAGAGGTCAGAGATGTGAGAGAGGTGGGCATGGGTCCTAACAGAGAGGTCAGAGATGTGAGAGAGGTGGGCATGGGACCTAACAGAGAGGTAAGTGATGTGAGAGAGGTGGTCATGGGCACTAACAGAGTGGTCAGTGATGTGAGAGAGGTGGGCATGGGCCCTAACAGAGAGGTCAGTGATGTGAGAGAGGTGGTCATGGGCACTAACAGAGAGGTCAGTGATGTGAGAGAGGTGGGCATGGGCCCTAACAGAGAGGTCAGTGATGTGACAGAGGTGGGCATTGGCCCTAACAAACAGGTCAGAGATGTGGGCATGGGCCCTTTTGTCAGCACAAGTCACATTATTCTCATGAGGAAGCACATGTGGAGGCGGTAAATGACAACAACGTATGCGCAATGTTTCAGGTGGTATGGCAAGTGTAAACACATGAATCTGATATAGGTCACAATTGAAAGAACGTGTAAACGTACAATCCAAAACATCGGATATAGGCAACAAATAAGAATTGGGCATCAAGACCTGCAGTATAACGAGGTCAGAGATGTCAGAGAGAAGAGAGAGGTGGGCATGGGCCCCAACAGAGAGGTCAGTGATGTGAGAGAGGTGGTCATGGGCCCCAACAGAGAGGTCAGTGATGTGAGAGAGGTGGTCATGGGCCCCAACAGGGAGGTCAGTGATGTGAGAGAGGTGGACATGGGCCCCAACAGAGAGGTCATTGATGTGAGAGAGGTGGTCATGGGCCCTAACAGAGAGGTCATTGATGTGAGAGAGGTGGGCATGGGCCCTAACAGAGAGGTCAGTGATGTGAGAGAGGTGGTCATGGGCCCCAACAGAGAGGTCATTGATGTGAGAGAGGTGGGCATGGGCCCCAACAGAGAGGTCAGTGATGTGAGAGAGGTGGGCATGTGCCCTAACAAACAGGTCAGAGATGTGGGCATGGGCCCTTTTGTCAGCACAAGTCACATTATTCTCATGAGGAAGCACATGTGGAGGCGGTAAATGACAACAACGTATGCGTGATGTTTCAGGCGGTATGGCAAGTGTAAACACATGAATCTGATATAGGTCACAATTGAAAGAACGTGTAAACGTACAATCCAAAACATCGGATATAGGCAACAAATAAGAATTGGGCATCAAGACCTGCAGTATAACGAGGTCAGAGAGGTCAGAGAGAAGAGAGAGGTGGGCATGGGCCCTAATAAAGAGGTCAGTGATGTGAGAGAGTTGGGCATAAACCCTAACAAAGAGGTCAAAGATGTCCGAGAGGTAAACATGGGCCCTAGCATAGAGGTCAGAGATGTTAGCGAGGTGAGAGAGGTGGTCATGGGTCCTAACAAAGAGGTCAGTGATGTGAGAGAGGTGGGCATGTGCCCTCACAGAGAGGTCAGTGATGTGAGAGAGGTGGGCATGGGCCCTAACAGAGAGGTCATTGATGTGAGAGAGGTGGGCATGGGCCCTAACAGAGAGGACAGTGATGTGAGAGAGGTGGGCATGGGCCCTAACAGAGAGGTCATAGATGTGAGAGAGGTGGGCATGGGCCCCAACAGAGAGGTCAGAGATGTCAGAGAGGTGGGCATGGGCCCTAACAGAGAGGTCAGAGACTTGGGCATGGGGTCTATCGAAGGGTAGTTTGTCAGAGAGAGGGAGACAGAACTGTTGTCTCTAATGTTGTCCGGGCCATCATCAGTGGCTGTGTTTAGATGCAACCAAATAATCTGTTTGTTATCAGATTGACGGCTCAGTTGGACTGAAAATCCTTCATGTAAACATCTTAATCGATCCGATTGAGCTCGATTGGAATGAAGGGGGTGATTTTATTCCTTTTCTAATACGATTGAGAATGCATGTAAACACTCGTTCGGATTGAACCACGAAACTGAAAGGACTGCGCTTGTGCATTGACTCAGAAATAGCGTAATGACGTATGATGCGTGGAACGAGCGGTTCCTCATTTTGAATAAAGTGTTGTATAAGTGTCCTGTCACTATAAAACTCTCCTTTCACTCGACAACTGTGAAGTGGAGCAGGACAACCTCCCTCCAGTCCTTGTTTTGGATACTCATCCACAGGTAACCCGTTTTGGGCACAGCAAGGGGCTTTTTTACTGCGTGATACATATGAGCAGCACGGCACAGCGGTTTATATTTATATTAATCCAGAAATGGATACTTATTAATTCTACTGTTTTAAAAAAAAAAATGTTTGTAGGAGAGTGGTTATTAATAATAATCCACAGGCAGAGGAAGCTAACATCCAAACACCACATAACACAAGCAATACCTGACAATGACATGAACACGAGTGGGGAATTAAAGTAGGGTGACAAATGAGGGACCGACAGGTGAGGATGGTTATCTAATAAAGACACAAAACAGGAAACTAGCTCAGGGAACTAAGAGCGAAAACAGGGAAACACAGAAATAAGGTCCATGCTTAGAAGAAAAGAAGCTCAGTTGTCGCCACCTATGTTGACTGTTGTTGAAATCGTTGTTGCTTGTATGGTATGAGATATGATATGAGAGAATTTATGAGCTGAGCTGAGTACCTTACGACAGTGGTTTTCAATCCTGGACCTGGGGACCCACAGCACTTCACATTTGGTACGTCTCTCTTTTCTGACACACTCAGTTCAGTTCATGGAAGGAGCTGATGATCTGAATCAGATGTGTTTGACAAGAGAGACATATAAAATGTGCAGTGTTGTGGGTCCCCAGGACCAGAATGAAAACCATTGCCTTCATGAGCTCCTGGTCATTTTTAAACATGTTTAAAAAATATTGGAAACAGCCTGAATTTGACCAGTGTAAAGGTTCTCCCCTGCTCCTCAATCATACACAACCACATCACATCACAGTGTTTTTGATTTTGAGACTATTGGAGACTGGATTTTGGTCTTTCTGGGGAAACCGGGGACTTGCATTTTAAAGTTAAATTCATCTGTATGTTGCACTTTAAAAGCTCCTACCCATGCTCAGTGTGGAAACTTAAAGAAAAAAGTGCATTGACTCAACCCACTTTTTAGTTATTGTAGACTCTTAAGAGCTTTGTGAATAGGTTTAAAGCTACATCTTCTTGCTAGGACACCTAGCAGAAAGATAAAATTCTCTCTGAATATGGCCACGGATTCTGCCTTTCCTTTAGAAGCTGGAGAACTACGCAAGACTTCAAAAGGAAGATTCAGTTTGTGGCCACCATCAAAAATGTCTGGTGTGACCTATCCAATTTGTCAATAAAATTTATTGTTTAAATATTTTAAATTGTTTATTTTTGTGTATGATTCTTTGAGAATGCGTGCATTGTTTATTATGAGGTGTATTTTTTTATTTATTTACATAGAATAATATACACTGCTGGTCAGAAGTTTGGAGTATATTGTAAACTGTAATTTATTTCTGTGATGTTCAACACAACTGTTTTCAACACTGATAATAATCAGAAATGTTTCTAATAATCATCATATCAGAATGATTTCTGAAGATGATGTGACACTGAAGACTGGAGTAATGATGCTGAAAATACAGCTGCACATCACAGAAATAAATTACATTTTGAAGTGTATTTGAAAAAGAATAAAAAACAGTTATTTAAAATTAAAATACTATTTCACAATATTACTGTGTACTGTAAGATTGATCAGATAGATATAGTCTTGGTGAGCAGAAGAGATCTCTTTTGAAAACATTGAAATAAAAAAGAAAAGCTGGGAAGATTCCAGATTATTTGACAGGTTGTGTACAAACATTAGCAACGTTAACAATGTCATTCTCTCTTTCAGCTGACAGAGAAGGATGATGAAGAGGACGAGGAACACGTTTGACATCATTTTCTCATACCCTTACATTGTGTTCTAACAAAAACAATAAACCTGACTACAGTTTCCAGTTTGTCAGGTTCTCTCACAGCTGTCCAGCACCTGACTCTGTCTGAAAGAGTCTTCTCCACAGCTGGACACACAGTCACCAGTCAGACATCTCAGATTCTCATGACAAAGTCAACATGATCATTTTCTTGAACCAAACGCTGTATGTTTTTTGGGGTGCATGGGCCAAATAATAGAGGAGAGGAGGTTATACATCTCTATATTGTTCGTTTCACATCTCTTTACTCTTGATGAATGTTATTATTTTCTCTATTTCTGTTATCTTCTGCGAAGCTCCAGAACTATAGTTCTTTGGTCATTGTAATGTTTAGGTTTATCTTCTGATAGTGAAGCAGTGTTAAAGCAGCTTCAGCTGCCTCATGTACAGAAAACTGTTTATCTCTTTTTATCATGCCTTTATTTATTTTATTATTTTATTTTATCTATCAAATTATAGGCAGTTATATCAATAAGATAATTATTTACAGTTTTCACCCATCTTTAATGAGACACGTTAATCAGTGGTTATATTATCTATTTGTTGATGTGTTCAGTTTTCTGTGCTCAAATGGTTAAAGAACAGGTGTAATGTTCAAAATGTATTGTTTTATTTGTATAAAGTAAGCCTGAATAAATGCTGACTAATAAATGAATGTGGTGTGTTTTTGTCCAGTTTCTATTAGAATTGAATATGTTTTTGTATTGGTTTGCATCGCATGTATGTAATGAATGTGTTCACTAAAAATCCCCTGTAACACTTTAAATCATTAGAATTAAGGTTTCTTTTTCCAGCAGAGAATATTTACCGCTTCCAGGAACGTGCCGCTATAACGCCGCTGCGACCAACACAGGAATCACAGAGTTACGTCGCTGGAGGGACATTTGGTCAGGTCAGTCGTCATGACGTCACTGTGTTAGTATAGCGCGTGACGTGAAGCAGCGGAATGACGAACACTTATGACGCAGAACCGAAAGCGAAAGCACAGTGAGTGAACTCGAAGATTAAACTCGCTGCACCTCTGTGTGATTCATTAATAGTAAAAATCCTCACACAGATAAGATATATTGAGATTGTTTTTATGTGTTGAATGCATTTGTTTTTCTAGAAACCATCTTTATGCGCTTGTTTTCAGACAGCGACGAGGTCTAAAACACTTCCTGGTAAAGTAATAAGAAACAGCTCATTATCTGCTTTTGTCTTTCTCTTAAAGAACTACGTTTCATTTTTAAACTCGTGGAAATGCACACTCTTGACTTTGCCTTATTTCTACAATCATCGGGAAACACGCCATTAAATTGGACCAATTCACGAGAAACACTGTTTAAATAAATGGAGGAACTCAGAGAAGGGTTTGGAGAACAGAATCCTGGGAAGAAACGCTGTAACCCGGATCTGATGGGATTGACCAGAGGACATTCACACACTGGACAGAAACATTCACAGATCACTGGAGTGAACACACTGCACTGAGGAGCCATTCAACACTCATGGGGGGTCCCAAGTATAAACATGCCATCAAAGATTTGTTTCTTTAATTTCTTTAATTTTTATCAGAAGTAACGGAACACCGTTCTGGCTACATGTTAACTTTAAATACAGTTATTGTCCCCAGGTGGTGATTCAGTTTCATGTTTCTTTTGTAAAGTCTTTGTCTTTGGCTCCTCATGTGCTCTCATCATGTATAAATGCACACTCAGTACTCCACACGGCTCTGAAGAAAAAGGACATCTTTCTGCTTTCCAGAACTGCTTCACTTATTTTCCCCAAGGATCCGCTTTTAAGGTATGAAACATATATTTTGATAAACCTTTATTGACAGTTTACAGTAGTGGTTTTCTATAGATTTTTGATTAACAGGTTTAGAAGTCGCAAGTATACATTAATTATTTTCAGACTTTGCAGGCATTAGTCCATTAACCCTAATAAACATAATTTAAAAGAGGATGTACTTCTAGAGCGAGAACAGAGAGTTAGAGTAGTGCACAGAGCCAGGTGCTCAGTCTGAGTGCGCGCACGCAGCTCATAAGAGAACACTCTATATTAATTGGACGTGCTCTCGATATTTGTCATTAAAATAGCGCGGGCCGCTGCCGAAGAGAGAAGGGGCGGTGAATTAAAGCACAAACTTAAGGCGTGTTTTTTAACGAATAAATGTCATGGAGGCGTCACGCGCACGAGCCTCAAGCCTCTGCACTTGTGCGCGTGCTTGAAGCGTGTCCTGTGGGTTAGCCCATCTCTACATACGCTAGCTCTAGAATTGAATTCGTGGGCTCCTGGATTTAATGTTGACAGATGTTATCAACCAGTGAGAATAGACTTCCACGACTGACCAATATTCTACTTTATTTAATTTTATTAGAGGAGAGGGTGAAATGGAACTAGTATTCGACAATCAAAGATGGATGGTTATTTTCTTTACAATTTAATAATATTTGTTAAATATATCTTTAAAATGGCTTGAATGGGGTGACTGGACTTTGTACATATAAATGACCTACACTACGCCTATGTCTAACTGCATTACTATGCTGACTTTACACGTTAACCCCTGTGAACGAGCGCCACACGCTGTCTCAGCAGAGCCATATGACGTTATTTTAAGCCGAGTTAAGACTGCACGATTTTCAAAGTAGTCGGGTCTCTGTTCTTTTCACACTGCATGACTATCTTGGCCAGCATTCAGTCGCTGCTGTGGTCTTCTCTCGCTCAAAGTGTGACATGTTGTTCATTCATTCACTTAAAACTTAAGTGAAGGTTTATGTGTACCTTTTGACATGTGAGCCGTTTATATTTGAACTGTGTGATTTCATTCTTCTATAGCTCTTTTTATTTATTTATTTTTTTTTTGTATTATGAAGTTGAACGGGGTCTCGGACTGTCAAGATCCAGTATGCACTACACTATGCAATAATAATATAATGCAATGAATTCGTTGTGTGATTAAATACTATATAATAAATATAGTTATACTATATAATAAAAATATTATATAATATATATATATTGACCCTCTTGTTGTTTTCCACCATATATGTTCAAACTAATTAAAGTGAAAGTGGACTGATTAAAACTCACTTCTGTCAATGGCTTTGGCAATGTATAGCCTTCTTATCAAGCTAATAAAGCTACTTGAGTCTGAATTTGTCAATCTCTGATAGAGTTTTCAAACCATATCCATATCTCTGTTCATATAGTATGTAAACACTCAATTATAGTAGGCTATAATTTACAATATATCATCCTGGTCGCAAGTTAGTATTTTGATTACTTGATTGATCAAGTTATGACATGTATGAGTAACAAAAAGCTTTGTCTGTGTGCATCACTGTAAATATAGGGCTATACAGCCATCTAGTGTTTACACAGGGTATTATAGATGATAAATGGTGCATTATTGTAAACCTGTCCTCTTATACAGCCAGTGTTTCTGTTTTCTGCTCCCTCTGACTGGTTCTTGGTCTCCTCTGTTTCTCTCCATTTAAACCAATAGACCGTGACCCCGTGTGACCCTGTGACCTGTGTGACCCCGTGTAACCTGTGTGACCTCAGTCCAGCCCTGACCGAGCCTGCCAGCATCCAAAATGACAATCAATAAATATCATGGTAAAATGACTCATGCAATATTTACAAATCTTCTGAAACACTACAAAAAGGTTTGTGTGAGGAACAAACCCAAATTTATGCCATTATTAAGTAACACCCAAATTTAAAAGCATAACGTTTTGGAGTTTTTTTTTTTAAGATGTGAAATTGATATTTGATATTTTTTTCAGCTGAAGTTCTACATGTTGATTCATGCGAAAGGGAGGAGCATTTCATGACAGAACCAGAAACAGAAAGAATCTGATCAAACCTGAACTGCAGCTGACTCCTGGTGAGTTGATCATTACTGTAACAGCGTGTTTAATGCAAACGTGCTGCATTATTATTCTTATAAACCAGGACACGTATTTATGGAGACTGTATTTATCTTGTGAATTGTATTTGTTCTGTCAGAAGCATGTTCATGTGATTGAGATGCAGTGAAGATGGCAGCAGGAACTAAAACTCTTCCTGGTGTGACAGCGTTTGTTTACTCTGTTTAACAAAGACATTCATTTGTTTTAGTTCACACTGTCTTAATGTCAGTATATAGTTCAGATTGAAACGATGCTCCTCATGAATCATTTGTTTCCACTGAATATCATTATAAATGACTCAGAAACATGGAGATGTTGTCACATCGTGCTGACAGATGTTTAGATGATATTTTCACTGACTGCTGTAATTGAAACGTGTGTTCATTTGCTGCTGTTAAGAGTTCAGCTTTTGTACTGTTTTTAGTGTTTAATGTTTTTTTCTTCTTATAAAATTTTGCTTTGTGTTTTTACATTCATATTTTATATTGTCTGTCACAAAAAAGACCAAGATGGCGGCGCGTACACATCGCGAGGATCAGCGTCTCTCCAGTTTTTGCAATTTTGCAGTATTATTCCTGCTCATCTCGGGTCTGTTCGTACTGAACAGCTTTGCTTTAACATCATACACCCGACGGGAGCTTTTGGATATCGGTGAGGACTTTTCCAACAGTTTTATCACCAATCTTCGACTCATCCCTGAGATCGCCAGAACACCCGAGGCTGCGCACTCTACCCGGCCGGGCGGAAGTGCTCGCAGGCGGCGTCGAGATCGTAAACAAAGGCGGGGGAAGCGCGGAGGTCTAAGAGCTAAGCTAAAGCTAACACCGCTCCGGCTCTCTTTACCGAGCATTTTCCTCGCTAATGTGCGGTCACTGGTGAACAAAATGGATGAGTTACGACTTCGCATCACCCACAGTAAGAGACTTTTGGACTGCAATGTCATGGTTTTCACAGAAACATGGCTACACAACGACGTACCCGATAATGCTATTGAACTAGCCGGACGCTACACGCTCCGGGCAGATAGAACAGCAGATGACTCCGGCAAGACAAGAGGTGGTGGATTGTGCATTTATGTTAACAAAGCTTGGTGTACGAACACTGTCATTGTTGGGAGACACTGCTCAGCTAACCTAGAGTTTCTCATGGTTAAATGTAGACCTCTTTATCTGCCGCGGGAGTTCACTTCCACCATAATAACTGCAGTCTATATTCCACCGGATGCTAATGCCAAGCTTGCTTTGAACGAACTTCACGCAGCCATTAGTAAACAACAGACTGCTCACCCGGAGGATGCTTTTATTGTTGCGGGTGATTTTAATCACTGCAAATTAAAGACAGTGCTCCCCAAATTTCACCAGCATGTTTCCTGCCACACCAGAGGAGACAACACCTTTGGATCATGTTTATACAAACATTGATGGAGCTTACACCGCGACCCCCCTCCCCCACCTCGGACAGTCTGATCACCTTTCTTTGTTTCTCACCCCCAAGTATTCACCCCTCATCAACCGTGTGAAGCCATCAGTGAGAACCATCAAAGTGTGGCCAGCTGGAGCAGACTCTTTACTTCAGGACAGGTTTCAACACACGGACTGGAGTATGTTTGCTTCTCAGGCTGCCTGTGGCTCTCACACGGACATTGATACCTATACCTCCTCTGTACTGACTTACATCAACACCCACCATTGACAGTGTTACATCAGAAAAACAGATCACAACATACCCTAATCAGAAGCCATGGATGAACAAGGAGGTGCGAATTCTGCTGAAAGCCCGCAACACTGCCTTCAGGTCAGATGACGTGCAGGCCTACAGCAAATCCAGGGCTAACCTGAAAAGGGGCATCAAAAAGGCCAAGTACTGCTACAAGCTGAAGGTAGAGGAACACTTTTCCAACTCTGACCCCCGACGCATGTGGCAGGGCATCCAGGCCATCAGTGACTACAAGCCAAGCAACTCCACTCCAACGGTCACGGACGTCTCCTTCCTTAACGAGCTAAATGACTTTTATGCTCGCTTCAACAGCGACAGCAAGGAGACGGCCACCAAAACCACACACTCAGCAGACCACCAACCTCTCAAACTCACCTCCTCAGATGTCCACACTGCATTAAGCCGGATCAACGCACACAAGGCTGCCGGCCCGGAAGGCATTCCTGGACGTGTGCTTAGAGCATGTGCAGAGCAGCTTGCAGGGGTCTTCACAGACATTTTCAACCTGTCCCTCACCCAAGCAACTGTGCCAACATGTTTTAAGTCCACATCCATTGTGCCAGTACCGAAACACTCCTCCCCGATGTGCCTGAATGACTATCGCCCTGTAGCACTCACACCCATCATTATGAAGTGCTTTGAGCGACTGGTCCTAGCACACCTCAAAGACTGCCTCCCACCCACACTGGACCCACACCAATTTGCCTACCGCAGAAACAGGAGCACAGAGGATGCAGTATGCACAGTGCTGCACTCTGCACTCACACACCTGGACAATAACAACACATATGTAAGGATGTTGTTTGTTGACTTCAGTTCAGCATTTAACACCGTCATTCCCTCCAAGCTGACCACAAAACTTGGAGATCTGGACATTAACACCTCCCTCTGCAACTGGATTATGGACTTTCTGACCAACAGGCCTCAGCATGTTCGGTCAGGCCACACCTACTCCACCACCATCACACTTAACACCGGCGTACCACAGGGCTGTGTTCTGAGCCCATTCCTCTACTCCCTCTACACCCACGACTGCAAGCCTGTGCATGGATCCAACTCCATTATTAAGTTTGCAGACGACACCACGGTGATTGGCCTCATCAGTGACAACAATGAGACTGCCTACAGGGAGGAGGTTCAGCACCTGGCCACATGGTGCACTGACAATAACCTGCTCCTTAACACCAGTAAAACAAAGGAGCTCATTGTGGACTTTAGGAAGAAGAAAGGAAGCACGCATGACCCCATCCACATTAACGGGATGGTTGTTGAACGTGTCTCCAGCTTCAAGTTCCTGGGAATCACCATCACGGAGGACCTGTCCTGGACCACAAACACCTCCTGCCTGGTCAAGAAGGCTCACCAACGCCTATTCTTCCTCAGGACACTGAAGAAGAACCAGCTGTCTTCAGCCATAGTGGTGAACTTTTACCGGTGTGCGATCGAGAGCATCCTGACCAGCTGCATCACAGTCTGGTATGGGAACTGCACGGTGGCTGACCGCAAAGCACTGCAGAGGGTGGTGAAAACTGCCCAACGCATCACAGGGACACCACTTCCTGCTATTGAGGACATCCAGAGGAAACGCTGTGTACGTCGAGCTCGCAGCATTCTTAAGGACTCCTCTCACCCTGACCATGGACTGTTTAAACTCCTGCCCTCCGGGAGGCACTTCAGGAGCCTCCGGACAAGGACCAGCAGATCCAGGAACAGCTTTTTCCCTACAGCTGTCTCCTTGCTGAACTCTGCCCTCTGACACCCACCACACCATACACACAGACTCCTCCCCCACTTCATCACTACATCTGACTGATATATTTATTTATTTATTTACAACAAGCAAAAACAGCAAACTTGCTATTACTTGCACTACTGTCTGTTCATCCAGAACACTGAATAACCCATTTGCACACTGAATATTTCTATGCACTTTACTTCCATTGCAATAGTTTAAATTGTTCATATGTTCATAGTTCTGCCTATAGTGTACATACACTTCACATATTTCATCTGTATAATATGTTCATAGCACACCTATCTGTATATCATGCTGATAGTATTTAAAATCTGTAAATTTTGTCCATAATACTTATCTGTATAGTTATTGTACATATTGTAGACCCTGTATATTCTGTACTTACTGCTTATTGCACTTCTGGTTAGATGCTAACTGCATTTCGTTGCCTTGTACCTTACATGTGCAGTGACAATAAAGTTGAATCTAATCTAATCTAACTTTCAGATATTTTAATTTTTGACTCCAGTCCAGATGCTGCAGTGATCCGGATTCTTCTGATGGGCAGAAACTCATCTGGGAACTTGATCCTGGGAGAAAAGAGGTTTAAAAGGCATGAGTCTGGAGTGTGTGAGGGTCAGACTCAGATCAGAGGGCAGCAGGTCGCTGTGATTGATTGTCCAGATCTACTGGATCCAGATCTGAATGAAGAGCAGCTGGAGATGATGGAAGAGCAGCTGTTCTCTGGATGTTCAGCAGGTCTCAGTTCAGTTCTGCTCACCGTTCCTCTGGAGAAACCCCTGCAATATGAGCAAGAGATCCTGGATTATATTAAGTGTTTGTTTGGTGCTGAAGTTCAGAAGTACATCATGATTCTGTTCACACATGAAGATGATCTGGAGGATCTGGATCAGACCGTTGATGAATATCTGAAACCCAAAGATCATGAGGATCTGCAGCGACTCGTGACTGAATGTGGAGGAAAGTCCCACTGTTTCAGTAACAAGAGAGAATCACACAAACAAGTCCAAGATCTACTGCAGAAGATTGAAGGAATGATGACGGAGAACGGAGGGACATTAATGATGAAACAGATGCAGAGGAGCAACAGCATGGACGTTCTTAATGTCAGCTGTAAGTTGTCTTGTTCTGTTAATTACTTCTCAAATACACGCAACACTGATCCTAAAAAGGAGAGTATTGGGATTGAATTAAACAGCACATCGATGTGATTTGATCTTTCTGTTGTAGTTTCAGGAAAGAGTTTACCATATCCAGTCTCCAGATGAAGTGGATGCAGTTCCTGAGAGGAAAGACCAGATCAGGCTGGTTCTGCTGGGAAAAACTGGACTCTGCAATAGTGCTGGAAACACCTTCATGGATTTCAAAACAGTGTCAGTGAGAAACTACAGTCTCAGTGATTAAGAAACTTGATAATCAGACACACAAGACTCCTAAAGCACTTCTTTTCTTATTAGTGATGTGATATACATGCAGCGAACAGTAATAGACCAATCACTGCATGAGCTGCGAGTGACTCTGAACAACTGTAATAAACACGCCGTTCTTTCTATGATGTACTCTGTAAATATGATGTGCTTTCTGTATCGCTATCCAGAGGGAGTGACTTTCCCTTCAGAGGGGAGTCGGTCAAATATCAGAATATTGAAAGAATAAAGTTGATTTATTGTGACTCTGAATGCTGTTTGTGTCTGTGTTTGCTGTTGAACTCAACTGCGTCGAAGAATCATCTGTCAGTCAATCTCCGCTGATTCTGGCAAAAGCACAAAGATATGAAGGCATGCATGTTTGATGTTTTTATCACACGTCTTCACTCTTGCTCAGAGGAGCGTCTGAAGCAGTTCTACATTAGAGTCCCTGTTCTGGGAGATTATCAGTCTCTGGAAGCCAAACGCTTCAGATGAACAGCAGTCAGAGCAGAGGTGTGTGTTACAGACTCCAGCTTTATCTTCTGTGTGATATTCAGTCACCCGAGGGGCGTCACCCTGAGCCTGTAGTTGCATGTTTGTTTGCAGACTGAAAGATCTTCTAGTAGTGATGGACCGAAACATCGTGATTCACATCAACCTGTTAAACAACATTGTTAGACACAGCCACACCTCTGAAAAGAAATAGTAACATACTTTTTAACTGTTAAACTTAAGTTCAAAACATAGCGCAGTGCAAAAATTAATAAGACAGTAATATCATATATTCTGAATGTAAAAAATCTAACACTGTCGAAGCAGTTGTATGTAGCTGAACATCTTCACAAGTGTTAATCTATACAAAAGGGGAATAATTTTGAGCTGTAATGTAAACCTGGAGCATGTAACAAACTGCAGTGAATTATAAAAAGCACTGTATAATGCTGCCTGTTGTTAGTGTTTTTAGGTTGTTGTGTTTTGAGTGATGAAGTGTGTTTGGTGACTAGTGCACTATTAACATTCTAGTAACTACTGACTAACAAGAAGCAATGATTAGTGAATTACTATAAGTAAGAGAGCTCAGCTGAGAGTGGTAGATCACTAATGAAAATCACTAGCAATGACTCAAGTATTACCAAGGAATTGCTGTCCAGAACCTTTCAAAAAACACAGAAGTTTACAGTGACTTCAGTCATTCCTCAGGAGTTATCATGAATGAGTAAGATTTCCCTGTTACCACTGCATATAGTCATGTTTATTGAATTCGCCAGGCTAATTTGCCAGCTAATTTCAAGCTAGCCATGTGATTCGCCAGTTAACTAGTTTACTAGCCAACAGGCTGTCAGTTAGTTGCTTTGCTAGCTATATTATTTTAACTGGCTATAAATGAATGTGCTTGTTTTTCCTGAAGCTTTTAATGTGACATGTGAAGGCATAACACAGTGTTTGACTGATTAAAATATGTAAAGACGGTGAGATAATCTGATACGTCTTGTTATGTGGTGTCCCACAATACATAAGAACAAATTCTTATTTAAAATAGGGCCTGGCCACTTGAGTGAAGGGTTATGTGACACCCCAAAGTATGTGCACAATTCGTGTAAAGGTGTTATACTTTAAGCAAAAGTTTATTTTTATTCATGTGAATTGTAAGAGATGTGGGACTTGAAAGTAAATCAGTACAGGGTTAGTCTAGAATAGTCTGTCGTGGTGATAAACCAGGAGTCTTATTTTGAAAACTGAAAGTAGGACTCTGATACAGGAGCTGTGTGCGCGCCCGCGCCCTTACCTCTGTGTGCGGCGTGACACGGATTTTCCTCTTCAATTTTTCCTGTTATTTTGCAGGTATTATTGTTACAACAACTTGATAATATGCACACGAGATCTGTTATGCAAATGTATATGTTCATACCACAGATATTTCGGGTAATGACGTTCGGGGTTGTGAATATGTTGATATTCAGACTGTCCGCGATTTTTGACTCAAATTGACTCCAGTTACAAGGTTATGAGTTTACTTCAAATTTGTGTTTGGTTTATAAAGTTATGTTTACGTATAAAGATCGGATGCACTTATTTTGCAGAACTGTCTTATCTGTCTAACGTTACTTGGGCTTCTGCGCGGGGTCTGTAACATCAAGAAATATATAATATATTAATATTTATGTGCCCTGAAGGTTATGCTGTGAGCAGCCACAAATATTCTTGTGCAGTAAAAACATAGACAGTTTACATGTATGCAATTTGTCACATGTATTGTATTGTATAGAGAGAGGGAGGATTGTTTTCTCTACAGTTTGTGACTCTAAATAAAATGACTGGTATCTTCACATTGTTTTACAGGTCTTTTTTGCATGGTGACATATGAATAGTTAATACGTATTTTTAGCTTAAGCTCTTTTTGTGTTTTTCAGATATCAAAAGGCACTGGCATTGGGTTTGATTCAAACATTTGCCTGTTTGAAAGACTCCAAGCAGTGGCAGCATGAGTGTTTTTTTTTAATGTCATTGAGATATTTATTTGGGTTGTCATGATCCTCAAACTGATTCAGTTTGATTTTTAAGGTTGCAATCAATTCGATTTTCAATTTAAACTTTACTTAGTTAACTGGAGTCAGCCGAGGGCTCTATACCAGGCCCCCCCCTCTGTTTTTGCTAGATTTCCAATGTAGATCTCCTGTTTCTGGTGAATCCTCACCAAAGAATACACACTAGGGTTCGTACATGTGAAAATTATTTTCCCGCAGGTCCTTTCAAAAGTTTTAAATAAATAATTGGGAATTTGAGGCCTTAAATTTGGCTGGAAATCACAACTTCGATGCACTGTGAGCCTGTAGGTCTGCTGTTTTTGGCAACGGAGCGTGGAGAAGCATAAATTGAGCTTAAAAGCTAAAACAGTCCGTTAACAGACACAATACAGCTCACACTTCTGTGCTGTTTGATGCCTGCTGTTATGCACTAAGCAGCAGGAACAATAATTGATCTACTTCTCCGAGGACTACATTCACAGAACTTTCTCGTCCTACATGGGGATGCTGCATCAAAGTTGTTTGAAACTTGGCTATCCATTTATGCTGAGAAGACCCTGTATCTGGCAAGACAGGAGGGGAAGCTGACATTGCCCTTGGATGGATTAACACCAGGTAATATTCTTGTCAGCAGATCTTGTAAATGCAGGGAATGCGATGGAATATGCGGGATATTTATGCAATTTTATGCGATGAAATTGCAGGGATTGTGAAATCACAGGTATGCTATTTCACATCGTATTGACACCTGTGTCTTCCTACAGATGGTGTTGGGGAACTCGCCCTGAGGCAGTTGCCAGCCTTGCTTCCACCTACAACTTAGAAAGGTGGCCGTGGCCGCAGCGTGAAAAGTAGGAATGCGGCTTGGCCTTCATCGACCATAAGCCTGTAAGTCCTCAAGCACATCTAAAGGGGAAACTTTATTCATTTTATCAACATATCTGAGCTCAAGACTGTGCACGCACACATGCATATCCAGGTTTGTTTTACTATACTTTTGGGGACAGGTATCAAATATAGCCTGACAGTATTAGCTGTTCTACATGCCTACAACTCGTCGGTCACTATCAAAGCATCCTAGAACACCTCATTACTGCCACAGGCTGATTACCTCTGTACCACACCACACTGATGCAGTCATTTGTTTTAAAACAGGCACCAACAAAGTATTGAGTGCAGAAATTAACATATTTAGGGAGGTTGACACTTTTGTATTTTAACCCATTTGGACCTGACTCCATGAGGTTGACTCTAAAGAAGTCTTCTAAATCTACAAAGCATTTGCGGCCCACCTAACCCTGCTGCCTGTCGGTCAGATAGGATAGTGAGATAGATGGGCCGCATGCATTTTCTGAGCATGTTTATTGTAATGTTAGATCATCAATCAATTAATGGCTTTTTAGGTCAATTGAGGTCTGAGTCCTTTTTTTAATTGTTTTCTGTAATGTGAGCTATATGCTCGAAGACTTAGTCAAAAAAGGTTTGGAATATTTTATGTGCAATGAAATGTAGACTATTACAGTTCAACTTTTTGAAATAGAAATGCACTGAATCTTTTCCAAATTGTAAAGCTAACTAGACTTTATCATAAAACAATCATTTCTCTAGTTAGGACCAGGAAAATGGTCATCACATTGACTATATTTTAATTCTACAATAGTAGTTGGTAGACATTTGGTCCTTACTCACTCACACTCTCGCTCTCTTGTATTTTCTTTTTTAGCCTGGAATAAACATGGTGGAGTACCATGAGGCCAAGGCATGCAAGCCGTACCCCCACATCCTGACGCTGGGAAATGATCAGAGTGCATTTCAGGCCTTCGTCATAAAAGCTGGACAGGCCCTGGAACAAGAAACACTGCTTCAGGCCATTGATGTCTGCTTCAAGGCATTCTTTGTCTTTGACATTGAATACCCAAAGCAGTGTGAACGTGTGTGAATTCATACAGAATGTGATATATGAAATCCCAGGAGGGGAGTCTGAAATGGTTAAGTTTATTCAAACTAGAATACTTGCTTGCAAGTAGAGATAATGGCTCTTAAAAGCAGCATTTTGGGGGAAGTCGTGGCCTAATGGTTAGAGAGTCGGACTCCCAATCGAAGGGTTGTGAGTTCGAGTCTCGGGCCGGCAGGAATTGTAGGTGGGGGGAGTGAATGTACAGTTCTCTCTCCACCTTCAATACCACGACTTAGGTGCCCTTGAGCAAGGCATCGAACCCCCAACTGCTCCCCGGGCGCCGCAGCATAAAATGGCTGCCCACTGCTCCGGGTGTGTGTTCACAGTGTGTGTGTGTTTCACTGCTCTGTGTGTGTGCACTTCGGATGGGTTAAATGCAGAGCACGAATTCTGAGTATGGGTCACCATACTTGGCTGAATGTCACGTCACCTCATTTAGGAATTTAAATTTGTTCATTATAGAGCTGCTGACTGTTGGCTCAGCCAGTTCAATCGAAATTGTTGTTTTGCTCTGAATGTTTTCCAACCTGATTCAACCCCAACAGAACCACAACATTTCCAATATAAATTTAATACAAATTTAACAAATATTCCAAAATATTCCATTGTTGTTGTATTGTTTAAGTGTATATTGCATAAAATATGCATAAGTCTAGCATGTATTCTGTTCTAGGTTTGTAGTTTCACAGTTTTATATGGGTAGTCTATTGAAATTTATTTTCTTAAATTGTACTGTAATGTGTTAGACTTAATCTGGCATATGGGTTAATTCTACCATCTTAATATGTAGTTAAATCAACCCAAAATTGTATTTAATTTGACCCAGAATTTGGGTAGAATATTTAACTCATCTGTTGGGTTAAAAACGGCCAACCCATCTTCCTGGGTTAAATTAACTACTGTTGGTCTAGTGCAATATTGATCCAGCGGTTGGGTTATAAAACAACCCAAATTGGGTTATTTTTAACCCATCATTTTTCTGTGTGTACCGGTGAGGGGTGCTTAAAGATTAATGACCATGCAAGTAATACCTGTTTGTGAAATTTAGATAAATTGTAAGGGATTCTAGCAATATTATAATTACAAATCAATAGGAAAGGGAGACCACCTAATTTGGAAAAGAAGTAATTGGGGATAAAGTTCCAGATTGAGTTTGGATTACACAAAATCTGTCTAATCCAATTAATTTAGAAAGTGTTGTTCAAAGAAGAGAAATCAAGGAAATTCAACGCACCATACTCATATGTGTTCATTAATACAGACTTCTTAACATAATGGATTTTGTTTTTCCAAACAAGATTAACATGATTTTATCATCTGATTTACGAATGTTGTTGTCCACATATAGAGAGAGTGCAGAGTATGTAAGCCTCAGCAAGCAGTGCTCTACCTCTCAAGCTCAAGTCTCTCTGCAAACATGCACTGAATCTTCTTTGGGCTTTTATTATACTCGGGTCAAAATTCAAGGTACATCTTTTATCTTGATTTTTAGTTATCATAATGCCTAAATATGTGATTTCAGGTTTAACTGGAATATTATAAATAGTGAGTGATGTACAATCTTTAATAGACATTAATTCACATTTACTTATGTTTAGATTAAGACCCGAAGCTTCAGAGAACAGTTTTATATTATTAATTGCTATAGAGTTTTGGGAAGCATCTCTTAAAAATAAGGTGGTGTCATCTGCTGATTGACTAATGAATATTTCTCGATCTGCTACACGGATACCCTGAATAGCACTTCCACATACAAATGTTGACAGTAGCTGCACACAAAGAAGAAATAAATAGGGAGAAAGGGGACAACCTTGTCTCACTCCTCTGGATAAACTAAACCTAGGTGAAGTGCCTTTCTTTAATTTAATCGAAGCACTTCCATTATTGTAAAGGGTTTTAATTACTCTGCAAAACATATCTCCAAAACCAGATTTATCTAATGAATTAATTATAAATCGGTGCTCCAAAGAATCAAAAGCATTTTAGAAATCTAAGAAAAGAAGGAAGCTGTCCTCATGAATCAAATCTGAATAATCTAATAAATCAAGAATCAACCTTATATTGTTAACAATGTGTCTTTTGTTCAAAAAAACAGATTGTGTCTCATCTATAACAGAACCCAATACAGATTTTAGTCTTTTACCAAACATAATAGCTAAAATTTTATAATCACTGTTAAGCAGAGAAATGGGACGCCAATTATCAATTAAGAGTAAATCTTTAGGTTTCAGAATTAAAGTAATTAAGCCTTGAGTGAGAGTCGGGGGACAGCCTCATTCTGTATTATTAAAAAAGAAGACAATTCTTTAGAGAACTGTTTATAGAACTCTGCAGTAAACCCGTCCGTTCCGGGAGATTTATTGTTTTTAAATTCTAGAATTGAGTTACTAACTTCAGATAAAGTAATATCACTATCACAGAGATTTCTGTCATCTCTTGAGATACTCTTACAATCTTTAACAGACTCCAGAAAAGTATGGCCTGCCTCTTCCGAAAATGTTTTTTTATACAGATTACTGTAAAATTTAGCACAGAAATGTGCAATTGCCTGAGGATTATTAGTGACTGTCCCCTCAATATTAAGAGTTTCAATTAGTGAAGTACTTACGCAATTCTTTTCTAATCTGAAAAAAATATGCTGTGTAACATTCTCCCTCCTCCAACCATTTTTGTCTAGATCTAATATAAGCACCTTGTGCCCTATAAGTGTACATCTCATCTAATTTAGACTGCAGGTCAGCATACTCAAGCTTATCAGATTCAGAAAACAACTCTGAGGGTTTAGAAGAAAGTACTGCGATTTTAGACACCACCTTATGTTTTTCTGCTCTCTTAAGTTTAGCTAAATTACTACCGAATTTTCTAAAGTATTTACTAATTTCAAACTTCAACAGATCCCACTGGCAACAGTATGAATCTAACACTAAAGCTCAGTCAATGATGTAATATTCTTCTTAACATCTTCAAAATGGAGAAGAGAATTGTTCAATTACCAATAAGAATATGACAAGCTGGGAACAAGGGATGCAGAAAGACAAATCCTAAGAGAGACGGCACTGTGATCTGTAAGAGGTGTAGCATGAATGCTGACTGATTTACAACTATTTGCTAGGCTTTGAGAAATGAGCCAGTAATCTATTCAGGACTGCTTAGAACGGTCCTTGCTGCTCCACGTATAGAGTCTCTGCTGTGGATACATTTCTCTCCATATATCAACAACACAAAAACGCAACATGAAATTATTCATAATTGGACTTATAGAAGCAGAAAACCTATCTAAATAACTGTTTAAAACCATATAGAAAACCACACCTAAAATAAGAACAGCACTGGGGTATTTATTTAACCAGTACTGTATATTTTCAATGATATTGTCCATTAAAATGGTATTTCTATAGAAGAATTGTACCCATAAACATTTAATAACACTGAGATGGTCTGACCAAGTGAAAGCACTAATAAGAGAAAATGACCCTTGAGATCACTGTCAATGTGTAGAATTTCACCAGCAAACTTATTTTTTAAAATGGTGACACCTGCTGATGATTGGCGCTAATCATTCCTTCGAGTGCGTCAGACCGAGTATTGATCGACGAGGAGAGTATAGAAATGATGGCAGAGTCGGCCTGCTCGTTTGGACTTGAAGATTTACCTTTTTTATGAGCAGGTGGCTTGCTAGGAGTGACAGGGAGTGAAGTTGTGCAGAGATCTGGCTCGTTTACAGCAGGAGAAGCATAATCGTGGACATCCATGATGTCTATAGTGTCTGATCGCTCTTAATTGAATGTGCTAAAATATGATCCAGCAAATGTAACGAAAAAAAAAAAAAAAAAAGTTAATACAGCTATACTTTCTTAATGTGTAAAGTTTGGTCAGGAGCTCTGAAAACTTCAACTTAACAAGGCGTCATCTTGGACCTCCCTATGTGGGGGGGGGGGGCATCTTGCCAACAACATCTCGTTTTGCCATCTCGCGTTATTCTGTAGAGAGAGCAAGAATAACAGCGGCAGGATTGTAGAATTGTAGAATTTCACCAGCAAACTTAGTTTTTAAAATGGTGACACCTGCTGATCGCTCTGTGCCGTGCGACATCCATACATCACTGCCCCACTTCCGGTTTTCCACGGATTTCCTCTGGCAGCTGTCATGAGCTCTGCCACAGTCTCTCGCTGTTTCTGCTTGTGGCGGTATCACATGAAAGGAAAGGTTAATCAGTGAATTTATCCGACTACGCCACCCTGGTGGGAAACCAGAGAATTTATTCCCATTAAAGGACACAGGTAAGTTTCACCAAATGAAGGCAAAGTAGGGGAGACGGGGGCGAGAATACAAAAGATTGGATTTTATTTTAAAACACACGCATAGATTTAAAACGCTCTCACACAAACCATTTCCACAATAAGGGAGGTAATTCCCAGGGCCAGGATTAGTGGGAACCAGGCAGGCCGGCTGCAACTCAGAACGGTTATCCAAAAACCCACCTAAATTCACACCAAAGCAACCATCACACACACCAATGGGAAGTTGTATCCACACACACCGCACACTGTGACACTGCAAAATGACAGCATCTAGCCTCCCCAGTTCCACCCGATCCTCACTGGCCCTGGAGAAACAGAAAATAACATTAAAGAAGAAATTCAACAAAATTATAGAAATGAAAACATGCAAAAAAAAAAAAAAAAAGAAACTTATAAACACTTTGTTGCGACTCTGGCACTCGAGCATCCAGAGAACACCACACCCAAAACGTAAATCAAAATCAATAAATACTCAAAAAGAAATAACCCTTGCAGCATACAATGTGCTTACAAAAGAAAATGCAGGTTAAACAAATCAATACCAAAAAAAAGACCAATATAACCAAACAAACAAAACAAACAATTACGGTTAGAAGAAACAAAACAATCCAGAACCTCAACTGGTAGATAGTCCATGCGGAGAAAATACTCAGTCTTTACAGCTTCGTAAACTCTCAAAGTATTAAAGCACAAAAGACCGTAAAGTGCAGATCGGACTCCAAAATGCGTCCCTAAGCATAACAGCAGCTGCGTTGCCTGAAATCATTGGCCAGGATGAGGACTAAGATGTTTTAATTTCCCCTTAACTAAAGAATAAAAAAACAAATTATTATAACGATTAAAACAAGATAACCACCAATATGAAGAAATAAGTGGCATACTTACGATTGTTATTGAATAAAAATTAGATGCAACGCTATATGGTTACTCACAACCGGTGTCATAGCTCAGTCTACCAGCCAGCATTCACTGCTCTCGCTGCAATTACTGAGAGCAACACACACAATAAAAAAATTACAGATGAGACGGTAAACAAACGGAGCACCTAAACATACCTGCAGCCGAAATACGCCGCGAGTTGCCGCACTGCCAACGCCACCAGACGCGCTCTAAATGAAACTATAAATAGCGCATATTAGACTCGCAACATGCACATTGTTACACCGCCAACAAACAGCCAAACATACCTGAGGAAGGAATCAGAACGGAAACGGAAATGCCAGGGAGAGAGAGAAGCACCCCAGGTCACAAACATACCCACCCGCCATAATAAAAGTCCTTAAATAGTATAGATACTATCGTTTCATTGGTATATGAACTTTAACCCCACCAACCAATGAGATGCTAGTGCTGTCGCTATCATTTAATTGGTGAACCAACTGTACATCAACCAGCCAATAAAAGACTTATCCTGCCACATGCTGTTTTCTCAGTAAAAACTACACTGTTCTCGGTGGCGTGCGGTGGTGTTTTTTAAAATGATGATGCAAAGTTCCCACAGTTGTATTATTATTATTATTGTTGTTATTATCAGTGTTGTGCAAGTTACTTCCTGCAGTGGTTCTGTGTGGTTTGGACACACCCTTCTCTTGCAAGCCGCTGGCTGCAGCCTGCAGATTGGGGCGTGGCTGCACGTGTCATGCATTTGCATTAATTAAGGCCTTGAATCGCGCAAAAAGTCATTACATGTATTTCTGCAGGCATTTACAAATTTTAGATCGTTTAAGGAAAATATTACTAGTTTATTTTGAACATGGGGCCTTCATAATAATTGTTTAATTAACTGTCACATGGAACCATTTTTAAAATTAAAATTAAATTAAAAGTGAAAGTCGTGACATTTGCCAGTATGGTAACCCATACTCGAAATTGGTGCTCTGCATTTAACCCATCCAAGTGCACACACACAGCAGTGAGAAGTGAACACACCGTGAACACACACCCGGAGCAGTGGACAGCTATATATCCAGCGCCCGGGGAGCAACTGGGGGTTCAGTATCTTCCTCAAGGGCACTTCAGTCATGAGTATTGAGGGAGGAAGAGAGCGCTGTTCATTCACTCCCTCCCACCTACAACTCCTGCCAGCACCGAGACTCAAACCTGCGACCTTCGGGTTATAAGTCCAATTCTCTAACCATTAGGCCACAGCTGCCCTAATTAATAGTTACTTAAAAGGATTAATAAAAAGTAATTTAAATTAAAAGTAAAGAGACTTGTTTCAAAAACATTACAATCCTTTGATGGTAGTGTATACATAAGGATATATATATATATATAATACTAGTCAACATTTGAAGTGGATCAAAACCTTTCATTAATGTCCTAAAACCAACCACATTCCAATACCCGTTCTTGTCTTAAGACAACTTGAATGAACATTTTTGATCCACTTCAAGTGAGTGTGTGTGTGTGTGTATATAATTATTTTATGGGTAGTGTATGACATGAATTAAAACAAAATATTAAAAGCATTAAATCAGATTTGATGATACCTTCAGAAACCTTGTAATAACCAGTTCATCTTTTATTATGAGTTAGCTTAATTGTGCTTTAAGTATGTTTGCCAAAGACAAAATGTTGCAAGCTACTGCACTGGAATAATATAATATTTGATGTTAAAACTCATGGTCTACTCCGTACTTGTTTCTGATGCAGGTCTTTGGAACGGTCATCTTTCATTACACTCACTGTTTCAAATCCTGCTTTGGTTATTATGGAAATGTGAAGCTTGGTTTCCTCAGAGGGTTTTATGACAGCACAGAGCACCCAGACTGCTGTTTCATGGGTCAGTACTATATCAGGGCAGAGCGGTGGGTGAGAGGATTAATGCTGGACCCAAGAGATATAGAGGTGCATTTACAAATAACACCTTTCCCCTCTGTCAGAAGAATTAACGGAACAGTATCAGAACTAAATATCTAACAATGGAGTACTTGTGTCTTTGCATGTTATTCATTTACAAACAGTTCTGATGTTGTTAACATAACCCTTTTCATTGTCAGTTACATGCATTATGTGTCAGAGTTATTAATTAATGCTTGACCAAAGAGATGTCTATAAATGCCAACTTGTTCCCTATCAAAAATAACTGAACAGTTTCAACCAAATAAATAACAGTGAAATAATTGTGTCCTGGCATATTATTCATTATTCAAACTAATCTAATGTTTCTAGCATAACCCTTTTCATTATCAATTTAATTCAGAATTTAAATAACATTTAAAGAGTGGACACTCTTGCTTTGAATATTTCACAATGTATTTTATTTACAATGAAAACACAAATAATAGTCAAAGAAGCTGTACAAATAATAATAATAATAATAATAATAATAATAATAATAATAATGTATGATATTGTGATTTATATTTTCGGATTGCCAAAAATGTGACGAGTAAAAAGCGGTAAGTTTAGTCTTGTTTATAAATGTACATATGAATTCAAAATTAATAGTGTTATATAGTAATATATCCATTTGACACTATATATTTTACCACAAAGTATAAGTAATAAACCGATTCGCTGTTTACATCAAATGTATCGTTTCCAGCTCCATTTCCTGTTTACCGTGGTGTTGACGCCATTACGTCAGTAGCGTCTGTGTGCGGACCAATGAAAGTCTTGCAGGCTTGCCGCAGACAGACGCTCTTGGAGAAGGCAGCAGCTGCAGGAGCTTATCTGGTAAAACACGATTTATTTATATATAATTAGGCTACTAGTGGATGCGCTGTACTTTAATTGTTTAGAAAGGGACCAATAATCTGTGACCAGGGGCTCGTTCTTCATCTGTCGCTAGCTCAGTCAGCTGGGTTTGGTTGTTGATGATTTAACATGATCTCGGATAGTTCGGTTCTTCGAAGCTAATCCAGTAATATAAAATAACAATCATTTACAAATTAATGTAAAGATAATATAATAATGTAGAGCAGTGTTTAATACTATAGACACAGTCAGTTTTACTCACTGAAAGATGTATTCGTCATAAAATAATTACTTGATAATTGTTTATTCGAGTCTTACACACAGATAATAGAGTTGTGTATTAATTTGAGTGCTGAGAGATATTGTGGGCGTGGCTTGATGAAGAAACACACACAAAAAAAACTATATCCATAATAAACAAAAATTAATTAATTCACCCAACAAACAAATCCAAACAAAAATAAAAAAAAAATAGAAAATCACTAAATACAAACAAATAAAAAAATGTAAAGACTGTATAAATATTATAAATCGCGAATCTAAATAATTGGGATTCATGTAAAAAATACAAATAAAATAAAAACATTTCATTTATCTATTATAACATTTACGTAGTTTCGTTTGCTTGGCTGTTTCCTTATAAAAGTCCAGAAATTTGTCAAGTTTTTCATCAGGTGTCTTTTTTAATTTTATGCTGGTCATGTACTGGCAAAGGACCAGCATAAACCAGCAAAATCAGCATATGCTGTTTTTTTTTTTTCAGCAGGATAATTCGATCCAGGTTCAGTGAGTTCAGGATAATTTGATGTGCACGCTTATTCTTAAGCAGCCCTTAATGTCGAGCATGGATCAAATCGATTCAACATGACAAACAATATTTACAAACATAATATCGCCTAATAAATATAACAAATATTTGTGCTGCACTGTAAAAAATTTCCTGTAGAAATTACAGTAACTTACTGGCAGCAGTTTGCCAGTAACTTACTGTAAATTAAACTTACAGTAAAGATACTGGTAATCGTTGAGTAAACATTTTTAAAACAGCAAACAATAACATATTGTGCACAAACGAACAATTATATTCCAACATTTGCTTATCTTCGTTAGAAGCTGAAACGTAATTAACCTACCTTGTTGAACAGTTTTTGTTATCCGGTGAAAACGTACTAATATTATCAGAGTCTCTTTAACGCGAAACAGAAACACATGAATATTCATATAAGCTCCGCCCAGCGTCACCGAAAATCTCAGACACCGAATATTTCAGAACACCGGTCGGTGTTGAGTGCTTGGTCGAGGAAGTTGTTTTAGCTACTTGGGTAAAGTTGGTTTTATATTCAGACATTCGGACTTCCGCGATCAATAACTTTGTTAACATGCACTTTAAAAAGCCACTTTCGGTCAATTATCATTACCGACCATGATGAGCACAATTCAGAACACATTATTATGTCGAACTCGACGTTTTAAGAAGCTGATAAACACGCTTACCTCTATGGAGTTTCGTGACGTCATCGCTTATCTGAGGGACTATTTACAAATTACGTGTTTCTATTAAAAATAAATAAAAACACTGTTTTCAACTGTTTTTATTTATTTGCCTCCAGATGAACAAGAACTGTGTTGATTTGTCGGTTTTAACAATGACATGATTTATTTCAATAGGTTTTGAAAGCATGGGCCAACTTCTCTGCAGCAAGTTGGAGCATGTAGTCTGGACCCTACAGAACATACTACAGCCCATGTCTTGCTGTTTTATTCACCTCTGTTTTTCTGATTTTAAGTATAATAAAGACTTAACAGTGTAACAGTGTTCTCTAGGTGTTGAATGAAAAGAATGGCTAAACTATCTTTTATGTTTTTCTGTTTTATGTCATCTTTGTTTAACATTAAACACAATTCATGTGCATTAATTGTTTACATTCCTGCAGAAATATCACTTTGCATGGTACTGAATCTATCAGATTATTGACAAGTACTCAGAACTCATGACAGCAAACACAATGTTGATTTTTGGGTGAACATTTCTAAAACTATGGCAAAACTTTCTTCAAGATGGTTTATAAAGAATTTGTGCTTCACATATATATTAAATTTGTACCATCACTGTTTTTATGGGTTACCGCAATGACTTTCCACAATCCACTTCAACAGCTTTTGAAAGAATGAACCTAATGCTAAGTTGCAAAATATTTATTTGACCATAAATGACATACATCAAGTGTTTAATGTACAAGTATTAGTGTTAAAGATGTTCAAAAAGTACAGTACCATCACTGTATTCAATTTGTCTATCAGTTATAACTTTTTAAAAGAGTCTCAAAACAAAACAAGTTGCTAAATAATTATCTGACCCTCTTCATCACATCAGGAGTACTGAAAGTACAAGTATTTGCTCTAAAAGATACATTTGCAGCATCCCTGTATTATACTGTATGTTTTTTTTTTTCATAGAGACACCCCCTTCAGTTCAATAACTTTAAAAAAAAAAGGCTCACACTGTTACAAAACATAAATCATTATAAATATCTATCCTCTATAACATATCAGAAGTCTTGAAATTACAAGTATTTGCTCTAAAAGATACATTTACAGCATCTGTATTATTACAGGTGCATCAATAAATTATAATTTCGTGGAAAAGTTCATTATTTCAGTAATTCAACTCAAATAAATTCAATGCACATAGACTAAAGAAGTCTTTGGTTCTTTTAATTGTGATGATTTTGGCTCACATTTAACAAAAACCCACCAATTTACTATCTCAACAAATTAGAATACTTCATAAGATCAATAAAAATAAATAAATAAAACGTTTTTAGTGAATTGTTGGCCCTCTGGAAAGTATGTTCATTTACTGTACATGTACTCAATACTTGGTAGGGGCTTCTTTTGCTTTAATTACTGCCTCAGTTCGGCGTGGCATGGAGGTGATCAGTTTGTGGCACTGCTGAGGTGGTCTGGAAGCCCAGGTTTCTTTGACAGTGGCCTTCAGCTCATCTGCAATATTTGGTGTCTTGGTTTCATCTCAACAAATTAGAACATGGTGACATGCCAATTTATTTTATTCTTAAGAATTCTAATTTGTTGAGATAGTGAATTGGTGGGTTTTTGTTAAATGTAAGCCAAAATCATCACAATTAAAAGAACCAAAGACTTAAACTACTTTTATTTTATTGATAAATTTATTTAATACACAAGTTTCACAATTTGAGTTGAATTACTGAAATAAACTTTTCCACAACATTCTAATTTATTGAGATGCACCTGCATGTTTTTTCTTCATAGAGACACCTTACAGTTCAATAACTTTTTACAAGAGGCTCACACCGTTACAAAACAAATTGCTAAATAATTATGTGACCTTGTAGAACATATCAGAAGTCTTGAAATACAAGTATTGGCCATAAAACATTGATTTTCAGCATCCCTGTGTTTCTTCATAGACACACCATAACTTCACTTCAAGTTCAATACCTTTCCATAGAAGGCTCACACGGTTACAAAACAAGCTGCTAAATAATCATGTGACCTTGTAGAACATATCAGAAGTGTTGAAATACAAGTATTTGCACTAAATTATACATTTATAGCATCCCTGTATTCAATGGGTTTCTTCATAGAGACATCTTCCAGTTCAATAACTTTCCAAAGGAGGCTCACACCGTTACAAAACAAGTTGCTAAATAATTATCTGACCCACTACATCATATCAGAAGTCTTGAAAGTACAAGTATTTGCACTAAATTATACATTTACAGCATCTCTTTATTCTATGGGTTTCTTCATAGAGACACCTTCCAGTTTAATAACTTTCCAATGGAGGCTCACACCGTTACAAAAAAAATTGCTAAATAATTATCTGACCCTCTACATCATATCAGAAGTCTTGAAATACAAGTATTGGCCATAAAACATACATTTGCAGCATCCCTGTATTTCTTCATAGACACACCATAACTTCACTTCCAGTTCAATACCTTTCCAAAGAAAGGCTCACACGGTTACAAAACAAGCTGCTAAATAATCATGTGACCTTGTAGAACATATCAGAAGTGTTAAAAGTACAAGTATTTGCCCTAAATTATACATTTACAGCATATCTTTATTCTATTGGTTTCTGTCACGAACCACACACAGACAGGTAGATCCAATTGCAGTATGTTTATTGAGGCAATCCAAAATCAGAAAACATCCAGGCAAAGGTCAACATCCAGGTAATCCGTCCAAAACAAGAAACATAAACAACATACAAAAACACGAGAAACCAGGGAACCAGGAAAACGCAGGGTGACATTCAACAAGGACTCCGTAACAATGACAGAAACAACCAGGGTATTTAAAGACAGGTGCAAACAAGGTAAGTGGTGACAGCTGAATACAATGAACAGTGATGAGCAGCTAAGGCTAGTGGGAAATGAAGTTCTGACGAAGGTGACAATAAGGGAAAGTGAGACCTCTAGTGGCCACCCAGGGAGACACAGAACAGACACCGTGACACTACCCCCCCTCTAAGGAGCAGCTTCCAGATGCTCCTCAGAACACAATAAACACAAAACAAAGAGACCAGGAGGGAGGTGGACTGGGGGAGGCAGAACAGGGGGAGGGGATGGCGGGCCAGGCCCGTGTAGGGGAACTGGGACCGGCAGCGATGGCTCTGCTGGTAGCCCAGGTGGCTTGGTCAGATCAGGGGGCCACGGTGGACCCGAAAGTTCAGGGGACCACGAGGGACCAGGCAGTTCAGGTGGCCACGGTGGACCCGAAAGTTCAGGGGACCACGAGGGACCAGGCAGTTCAGGTGGCCACGGTGGACCCGAAAGTTCAGGGGACCACGAGGGGCCAGGCAGTTCAGGTGGCCACGGTGGATCCGTCCATTCTTGTTGTGCAGACGGCCAGGGAGGAATTCGCCATTTGAGTGGCCCGAACGGAACCTGCCAATCGGGGAGCCAGTAAGGAGCGGGCTGTGGCGATGGCCCGGTCACGGCATTGGGAACGGCATCAGGAACGACCTCAGACAAGGGCACCGCCTCGAGAACGGCCTTGGACACGGGTATCGCCTCCGGAGCCATCTTGGGCCCCGCATCGGCCTCCGGAACAGCATCGGCCACCGCCTCTGGAATGGCCTCAGGAACGGCATCGGACCAGGACACCGCCTCGGGAACGGCCTCAGGAACGGCCTCGGACCAGGACACCGCCTCAGGAACGACCTCTGCATCGGGCACCACCTCAGGAACGACCTCGGCCTGCGCATCGGCCACCGCCTCGGGAACGACCTCGGCCTGCGCATCGGGCACCGCCTTGGTCTCTGGAAGGAACTCGGGGCACCACCTCGGTCTCTGGAACAACATCGGGCACCGCCTCGACCTGCGGAACGGCCTCGGGCACCGCCTCAGGAACGACCTCGGCCTGTGCATCGGGCACCGCCTCGGTCTCTGGAACCAAACTCGGGCACCGCCTCGACCTGCGGAACGGCATCGGCCACCGCCTCGACCTGCGGAACAGCATCGGGCACCGCCTCGGCCTCGGGAACAACATCGGGCACCGCCTCGACCTCCGGAACAGCCTCGGTCTCGGGCATTACATCGGGAACCGTCTCTGGCATCGGGCACCGCCTCGGCCTCGGGCATTGCATCGGGAACGGACCGCCTCGGCATCGGGGGACCGCCTCGGGCACCGCCTCGGCATCGGGGACCGCCTCGGCATCGGGCACTGCCTCGGCATCGGGCACGGCATCGGGCACCGCCTCGGGCACCGCCTCGGCATCGGGCACCGCCTCGGCCTCGTGCATCGCATCGGGCACCGCCTCTGCCTCGTGCATCGCATCGGGAACTGCCTCTGCCTTGGCCATCGCATCGGGCACCGCCTCGGCAACCGCCTCGGCCTTCGCATCGGGAACCGCCTCTGCATCGGACATTGCCTCGGGAAACCACCTCGGCCACCGCATCAGGCACCGCCTCGGCATCGGGCACCGCCTCGGGCACCGCCTCGGCATCGGACATTGCATCGGGAACCACCTCGGCCACCGCATCAGGCACCGCCTCGGCCTCGGCCACCGCCTCGGCATCGGGCACCGCCTCGGCATCGGGCACCGCCTCGGCATCGGGCACCGCCTCGGGAACGTCCTCCTGGACGGCAGCGGCCCGCTCGGGAACGTCCTCCTGGACGGCAGCGGCCCGCTCGGGAACGTCCTCCTGGACGGCAGCGGCCCGCTCGGGAACGTCCTCCTGGACGACAGCGGCCCGCTCGGGAACGTCCTCCTGGACGACAGCGGCCCGCTCGGGAACGTCCTCCTGGACGACAGGGGCCCGCTCGGGAACGTCCTCCGGGCTTTGAGGAACGGCTGATGCCTGTCTCCTCCTCCTGCGGCCTCTATGATGGCGTGCCGGTGGCTCCTTGACGGAAGACTCAGGCGTTGAGTCAACCATCTTGTCTGCCAACACAGGTGTAGATTCGACCATCCTGTGCAGTGGTGCTGGGCTGGCGGCCATCTTGTGCTGTGGTGCGGGGCCGGCGGCCATCTTGTGCTGTGGCGCTGGGCTGGCGGCCATCTTGTGCTGTGGCGCTGCACTGGTGGCTATCTTGGCCATTGGCGCTGGCTCAGCGGCCGTGATGTGAACACTCCCGGGAAACTCTGGGATCTGGCACATCCTGGAAAAATAACTTAATACTGTCTCCGAGGCCATCTTGGGCTGTGACGCTGGGCTGGCGGCCATCTTGTGCTGTGGCGCTGGGCTGGCGGCCATCTTGTGCTGTGGCGCTGGGCTGGCGGCCCTCTTGTGCTGTGGCGCTGGGCTGGCGGCCCTCTTGTGCTGTGGCGCTGGGCTGGCGGCCATCTTGTGCTGTGGTGCTGGATCAGCCGATGTATCCCACCGAGCACGATGGTGCAGGTAATTAGTAAAACCCCCAAAAGTCCAGGATCTCCAGCCCCATCATCTCCCCATTGAGGCAAAGGATCATCTAGGCAATTGTTAAATAAGTCTTTCAGTGCTGCATCATTATAACCTAGCCCGACCGCCATGGTCCAAAACAATTGCGCCAGGCCACCCACCTCACTCCCCCTTTGACGAAGGGTGGTTAAGTTCCGGAATCTCCCCCTCCGTTCCTCCATGGTGGCTGGGGAACAGATTCGAACTCCCACACCGCTGGATCTATGCATGACGGCGTCCTTCCTGCCTCGTGGCACTGGCTCTGCGGCCATCGTGGGCAGTGGCGCCACCATGGCGGACTTGCGCTTCCTCTCCCCTCTCCGTCCGCCATGGTGAGACAGTGGCACTGATCCGTCCCCCACGAGCCCAGGGTCGAAGGGAAGCCACGGTTGAGAGCGATGTTGCACCTCCTCTCGACCATTCCCTCCTTGGCGACCTCCCCGGGTTCCCCGGAAGACCACCAGGCGAGTTCCCTCAAACCTGCTCCTCTCCCGCTCTGTGGCTGGGGGAGAATCCTCGAAAAACATATCGCTGGATCTAGGTTTGACGGAGTCCTTCTGTCACGAACCACACACAGACAGGTAGATCCAATTGCAGTATGTTTATTGAGGCAATCCAAAATCAGAAAACATCCAGGCAAAGGTCAACATCCAGGTAATCCGTCCAAAACAAGAAACATAAACAACATACAAAAACACGAGAAACCAGGGAACCAGGAAAACGCAGGGTGACATTCAACAAGGACTCCGTAACAATGACAGAAACAACCAGGGTATTTAAAGACAGGTGCAAACAAGGTAAGTGGTGACAGCTGAATACAATGAACAGTGATGAGCAGCTAAGGCTAGTGGGAAATGAAGTTCTGACGAAGGTGACAATAAGGGAAAGTGAAACCTCTAGTGGCCACCCAGGGAGACACAGAACAGACACCGTGACAGTTTCTTCATAGAGACACCTTCCAGTTTAATAACTTTCCAAAGGAGGCTCACACCGTTACAGAACAAGCTGCTAAATAATCATGTGACCTTGTAGAACATATCAGAAGTCTTGAAATACAAGTATTTGCACTAAATTATACATTTATAGCATCCCTGTATTCAATGGGATTCTTCATAGAGACACCTTCCAGTTCAATAACTTTCCAAAGGAGGCTCACACCGTTACAAAACAAGTTGCTAAATAATCATGTGACCTTGTAGAACATATCAGAAGTGTTGAAATACAAGTATTGGCCATCAAACAGACATCTGCAGCATCCCAAAGTTTCTTCATAGACACACCATTACGGGGATCCCAGTTCAATACCATTTCACAAGTGGCACACACCGCTACAAAACAAGTGACGACATGTTTATGTGACCTTGCAGAACAGATCAGAAGCCCTGAAATACGAGTATCGGCCATCAGACAGACATCTGCAGCATCCCTGTATTTCTTCATAGACACACCATGACTGCGCTTCCAGTTTAATAACTTTCCAAAGGAGGCTCACACCGTTACAAAACAAGCTGCTAAATAATTATGTGACCTTGTAGAACATATCAGAATTCTTAAAAGTACAAGTATTTGCCATAAATTATACATTTAAACCATCTCTTTATTCTATGGGTTTCTTCATAGAGACACCTTCCAGTTTAATAACTTTCCAAAGGAGGCTCTCACCGTTACAGAACAAGTTGCTAAATAATTATCTGACCCACTACATCATATCAGAAGTCTTGAAAGTACAAGTATTTGCTATAAAAGATACATTTACAACATGCATGTATTATATATACAAACCCGATTCCAAAAAAGTTGGGACACTTTACAAATTGTGAGTAAAAAAGGAATGGAATAATTTACAAATCTCATAAACTTATATTTTATTCACAATAGAATATAGATAACATATCAAATGTTGAAAGTGAGACATTTTGAAATGTCATGCCAAATATTGGCTCATTTTGGATTTCATGAGAGCTACACATTCCAAAAAAGATGGGACAGGTAACAATAAGAGGCCGGAAAAGTTAAATGTACATATAAGGAACAGCTGGAGGACCAATTTGCAACTTATTAGGTCAATTGGCAACATGATTGGGTATAAAAAGAGCCTCTCAGAGTGGCAGTGTCTCTCAGAGGATCACCAATTCCCCCAATGCTGCAGCCAAAAATAGTGGAGCAATATCAGAAAGGAGTTTCTCAGAGAAAAACTGCAAAGATTTTGAAGTTATCATCATCTACAGTGCATAATATCATCCAAAGATTCAGAGAATCTGGAACAATCTCTGTGCGTAAGGGTCAAGGCCGGAAAACCATACTGGATGCCCGTGATCTTCGGGCCCTTAGACGGCACTGCATCACATACAGGAATGCTACTGTAATGGAAATCACAACATGGGCTCAGGAATACTTCCAGAAAACATTGTTGATGAACACAATCCACCGTGCCATTAGCCTTTGCCGGCTAAAACTCTATAGGTCAAAAAAGAAGCCATATCTAAACATGATCCAGAAGCGCAGGTGTTTTCTCTGGGCCAAGGCTCATTTAAAATGGACTGTGGCAAAGTGGAAAACTGTTCTGTGGTCAGACAAATCACAATTTGAAGTTCTTTTTGGAAAACTGGGACACCATGTCATCCGGACTAAAGAGGACAAGGACAACCCAAGTTGTTATCAGCGCTCAGTTCAGAAGCCTGCATCTCTGATGGTATGGGGTTGCATGAGTGCCTGTGGCATGGGCAGCACATCTGGAAAGGCACCATCAGTGCTGAAAGGTATATCCAAGTTCTAGAACAACATATGCTCCCATCCAGACATTGTCTCTTTTAGGGAAGATCTTGTGTGAGTTCTGAGTACTTGTCAATAATCTGATGGATTCAGTACCATGCAAAGCGATATTTTTGCAGGACTGCAAACATTAATCAATGCACGTGAATTGTGAGAGTTTCATGTTAAACAAAGATGTCATACAATAGAAAACCATAAAAGATAGTTTAGACATTATTTTTATTCAACACCTGGAGACCACTGTTAAGTCTTTATTATACTTAAAATCAGAAAGGAGAAAAAAAAGGTGAATAAAACAAGATGTGGGTTGTAGTATGTTCTGTAGGGTCCAGACAAGATTTTCCAACTTGCTTCAGAGAAGGTAAGCCATGCTTTCAAAACCTATTGAAATAAATCATATGTCATTGTTACAAGCAATACATCAACACAGTTCTTGTTCATTTTGAGGCAAATACATAAATAAAAAAGTTGTTTTAACTGTCATTAACTGTGTTCAAGAGATTACACCTGATTTCCCACTTGTCTGAATTGTTACTACATTACAGTTCATGTACGTTCATTCTTTTTAAATTCCTAAACATCTTTTCAAACACAATCATTATAATGCCATTTTTATTGTGGCTAAAATAAATTCTACAGCATTACAAGTAAGTAAGTGTAACTGATAACAATGTAAGTGATACTTGCTGGTACATCTGTAGTTGGCTACAGAATACTTGTCTGTTCGCACACAATGAAAAAAACTCGAAATTTTTAGACGGTCCCTAACGAATTTCCAGCACTACATTGGACATTCAGCAGACATTCGCTTCTAAATATGCCATAAAAACAATATTTGGCCATTTTGATCGATTTTGAAACCAATGAATTTGGTTCACAATGATGTCGCTGATTAGAATATGCCAAAAAAACCTTTATTGCACATATAATTTGAAAGTTATTGAACGCGGAAATGTGGGAAAAGCATTTAAAGTTCAAATATAAAACCAACTTTACCCAAGTGTTTTAGCGGTAGGAGAAGTGGTGGGCCACGATAGTATTCGATCAGCATCTAGGATGAATGGTACTGTTCTTTTACAAATATAAAAAATTTAAAAACAAAATGAAAATCAGTAAACCTCTAAAATACCTAAATATCGCTAACACAAGATTTTTCCACTTGTTAATCCAGCAAGAAAAGTTTTGTTATCCAATGTGCCCCTGTTCATTAGTGATGAGACATTGCAACGTGAAGTGTCTAGATACGGACAGTTTGTGTCTGCAATAAAAAAAAATTCAGCTGGGTTGTAAATCTCCGCTGTTAAAGCATGTGGTTTCTTTCCGTAGGTATGTCTACATGATATTGAGAATGGATCTTGAGGAAATAAATGTTGCTTTCAAGTTTAAAGTTGATGGCTTTGATTATGTTATTTTTGCCACAACGGAAACCATGAAGTGCTATGGATGCGGAAAGGAAGGGCACTTGGTGCGTTCTTGCCCTGAAAAAAGTAATTTAGCCAACACTGCAGAGGAAAATGATCCTCAAAGTTTGAATTTAAATCAAGTTACTGATGTAGAGAAAGATGGACAAGTTGTTGAAATGCCAGAAACAAGTGCAAATGTGGAGAAAGGGGAAAGTGCAAAGAAAGGATGTAAAAAGGGAAACCTGAGAAGTGAGGAGATGACAGATATTGAGTTTGATGAGGTAGAGAATGAAATCTTTAATGAAGAGGAGAATTTATTTAAAGTACCAGGAGTGAAACGAAAATCTAATTCATGTGGAGAAGCTGATAATTCTAAGAAAAAGATGCAAGATGAGAACAACACGCAAATTTCTGAGGTTTCCAATTCAGAAAATGAGCAAGAGGTGTCAGAGGCCTCTGTGGAAGACAATGTAGGGGAATATTATAGTGGCTACAGTTTAGAACGAATGAAGGAGTTCTTACAACGTACAAAAGGAATGAGAAATGTTGAGGTGGTGGATTTTTTTCCAGATCTTGCTATGTTTAGTGATTCAGCAAGACTGTTAATGAAACAAAAGGGTGACAAGTGTTTGTCGAATCCTGAGGTATATAGATTAAAGAAAATTGTGCAAAGAGTACGCGCTCGGACAATGCAGAATGGGTCACAAGCATAGTGTAATGATATAGAGATACACAATATTGCTGCTCTCTTCCCTCATAATGAGCACTTTTAAAATTGCCTCCCTGAATGTTAATGGGATGAGGGATGTAAAAAAACGGTTGCAGCTGATATGATTTCATCAAACTTAAAAATACAGAAATTATGTTTTTACAAGAGACTCATAGCATAAAAGAAATTGGATTGGGAGGGAAAGATCTTTTTCAGTCATAAGACTGCTTTTAGTTCTGGGGTAGCGGTTTTGTTTTCAAAACTTTTTTTGCCAGTGTCTTGTGATCGTTTTGAAATAATAGAAGGTAGAGTTCTTAAGTTAATAGTAAGGTTTGAAAATGTCACAATGGAATTGATTAATGTTTATGCTCCAGTTAAACCAACAGAAAGAATGTTATTTCTGGAAACTTTGTGTGAAAATCTTAAACAGTGTGAAATGGAAAACTTTTTAATACTTGCTGGTGACTTTAATTGTACATGCTATGATATTGACAGAAATCATATTGAACCGCATATGGCTTCCAGATGTAAATTGATAAAAATCACTAAAACCTCTCAACTTTGTGATGTGTGGAGGAATTTTCATTTTAAGCAAAAGCAATATACTTGGGCTCATGTAAAGGACAATTGTGTTTCTTTAGCACGTTTGGGTTATTTTTATTGTTTTGAACATCAAGTACAGTGTTTTAAGTCTTGATGTATATGTCCTGTTGGTTTTTCTGACCATTCAATGGTAGAAGCTTGTGTGTTCATTAAATCTGTGAAGCATAAGAGTGCATATTGGCATTTTAATAATGCTTTACTTGAGGATGCTGTTTTTGGACAATGTTTACTTTTCTTTTGGATGGGATGGAGAGTCCAAAAGCCTAAGTTTACCTCAATACAGCAGTGGTGGGATATTGGAAAGTTAGAAATACAAAAACTATGTAATCAGTATACTTCTAATGTCACAAGGGACACTATTCAAAATATTCGAAATTTAGAAATGGATATTGTGGAGCTCCAAGTGTTGTGTGGAACCCATAGAGATCAAGGCCAAATTCAGACTCTTAAGAATAAAAAAGTTGCGCTAGCTGATCTGTTGGATACTAGAGCTCAAGGGGCTTTGGTTAGGTCCAGATTTCAGAGTATTGCTGAAATGGATGCCCCATCCAGATTCTTTTTTAGTCTGGAAAAGAAAAATGGTCAAAGAAAGAGTATTCAGTGTTTACGGTCTGTGGATGGGAAGGATCTTATTAGGGATTCTGATATTCGAAAAAGGGCTGTTAGCTTCTATAAGGAGCTGTATTCCCTCTGAATGTATGGAGGACCAGTCAACAAATCAGTTCCTTTCAGATCTACAACAGGTGACCGAGGAGTCTGTGTGCTGGCTTGGTGTATCCTCTGACATTGGATGCACTTTTTAAGGCACTGCAAAGCATGAAAAATTGCAAAGCACCAGGTTTAGATGGGCTGCCTGTGGAGTTTTACAAGGCATATTGGCACTTTCTGGGAGAAGATGTGCTTGCAGTATTAAGCAGCAGTCTGTCTGAAGGGAGGCTGCCAACAAGTTGTAGGAGAGCTGTTTTAACTCTGCTCCCAAAGAAAGGTGACCTCAAAGAAGTCAAGAACTGGAGACCAGTGTCTTTGTTATGCACCGATTATAAGATTTTGTCAAAAACTTTGGCCAATAGACTAAGGGACGTGTTGGGGCAGGTCATACATATGGATCAGTCCTATTGTGTACCCAACAGATCAATAGTGGACAACATATCTTTAATTCGAGATGTTTTTGAAGTCTCCAGACTTTTTAATCAAAAGGTTGGTCTGATTTCTCTGGACCAGGAGAAGGCTTTTGACCGGGTGGAGCATCAGTTTTTATGGTATACTCTTAAGGCTTTTGGTTTCCCACCTGAGTTTATTGCTATGATTAAAGTGCTCTATTGTGACATTGAAAGTATGCTGAAATTCAATGGTGGCTTATGTAGTCCTTTTAAAATTCAGAGAGGTATAAGACAAGGCTGTGCCTTGTCGGGCATGCTGTATTCTATAGCTTTAGAACCAATGTTAAATAAAAATCAGAGAAGAATTAGATGGTTTTAGATGTGGATTTTTTTTTTTTCATCTATAAAATTGTCAGCTTATACTGATGATATAATGGTTTTAATTAGTGGGCAGAATGATATTGATAAGTTAGTTGACATTGTTAATACTTATGGAAAATTTTCTTCTGCAAAAGTAAATTGGGCCAAAAGTGCGGCATACTTAATTGGACAATGGAAAGAGAAAAAAAATGGTTTTGCCAGGTGGAATGAACTGGTCCCAGTGTGGTTTCAAAATACCTTGGAATTTTCATAGGTGATGAATCAACCAATCAGAAGAACTGGGAGAATGTGTGTGAGAAGGTTGAGGGAAGATTGGAAAGGTGGAAATGGCTATTGACTAAAATGTCTTTTAGAGGAAGGGCTCTGATTATTAATAATCTGATAGCCTCCTCACTGTGGCACAGACTGTCAGTTTTAGAGCCTCCTGTTGGGATCCTTGAAAAAATACAAGTTAAAATGGTAAAAAAAATTTTGGGATAAATTGCACTGGGTTCCTAGGGCTGTATTATATCTTCTGAAGGAGGAAGGTGGTCAAGGCATTGTAGACCTTAAGAGTAGAAAAGCAGCTTTTAGGTTACAATTTGTTCAGAAATTTTTATATAAATCAAATTTATCGTGGACTGGATTAACTTTTTGCCTTCTAAGTAAGGTTGGTGGGTGGGGTTTTGGAAAAAATCTTTTCTGGATGGACTGTACTAAATTTGATTTGAGGTTTATTTCTCCTTTTTATGAAAGTGTGAGAAAAGTTTGGGCTTTGGTGCAAGCCAAGAGATCCTTGCCATATGAGTCTTTATACTGGTTTTTAGAAGAATCTCTGATTAACGGTGCACGTTTGGATTTATGTGACGATACAACACCTTGGTTAAAACAGGTTTTGACAAATGCTAAGATTGTGAAAATGAAGAGCCTAATGGAAGTGGCTGGTAAGACTCTGGAAAATTATACTGCGCTTGCACAGAAACTGGGCATGAGATCAACAAGGATAATTTATCTTTTGTTGAAAAAATTTCGAGAGACATTGAGTAAAGAAGATTGGACTAGTTTACTCTCACAAACTGTTCCGAATGTAATGGATCACTTTCCAAGGATGGTGATACCCAGGACTGTTTTGGAAAGGGGGAATTCTTCATCATCCCTAAAGATTGTGAGAGACTTTGTTTTTGACTCAATGAGGGGCTTAAGTCTTTATCAAGTGTGTGTAAAAGTGATCAATAGGGACAAACTACAACGGGTGGATACGCCATGGAGAGGTCATTTAAGTATTGAAAATGATGTTACGCCTTTTTGGGGTTCAATTTATAAGCCACCATTGACTAAAAAAGTAGGAGATCTTCAGTGGCGAGTATTACATGGCATTATCGCTGTCAATGCTTTTATTTCAATATTGAATCCAACTGTGCAAGATAAATGCCCTTTTTGTATGAACAGAGAAACAATTTTTCACTGTTTTATGCATTGTGAGAGACTGAGCTCTCTTTTTGTTTTATTGGAAACTTTATTTTCTTGTGTTGATGAGGTGTTCACAATGACCGTGTTTATTTTTGGTTTTAAATATTGTAAAAACAAAAAGAGGAAAGGACGGTTGTTAAACTTTATTGTAGGACAAGCAAAATTGGCTATATATATTAGCAGAAGATACAAGATCCTTTATGACTCAAATTGTGTAGTTGAATTGGTTTTTAAAGGGCTCATAAAAGTAAGAATAAGGCATGATTTTACTTTTTATCTATCTATGAAGAAGGTGGAAAATTTTGAGGATATTTGGAGTGTCTAAAATTTATTGTGTTGGGTTGATAATGATGTATTGGCTTTTTCTGATGGGATAATGTAATGAGGGGTTTTGTAATGTTTTTTTAGAGTTTTGTATTTAATAAAGGTGTTATAAAATTAAAAAAAAATTCTCTCTCTCTCTCTCTCTCTCTCTCTCTTTCTTTCTCTATCTGTGTGTGTCTCTGTCGCTCTCGCTCTCTTTCTAATAGCTTCAGTAATAACTGCATTAGAATGCTATCAGCGTCTCAAGCCTCTGTTACCAGTTTAAAATGACGTTTGGGAACCAGCAAAAGAGGCATTGGATGAGATGCGGAAGAAATAGTCCGACTCACAATAGAGATTTAAGTACAAAATCTCGACGAATCCCTTTAAATAAATCATCGGATCGATGTCTTGGGGTGTGGTAACTGTAGTATAAGCGGAATAATTGACTCCGGTCCATTGAATTATTAGAAAAATAATGCACACCCGAGGTGTAACTCCGCTTCGTGTCATGGCCGCATCACCACCTCGGGTGTGCATTATTTTTCTAATAATTCAATGGACCGGAGTCAATTATTCCTTACTTGGTTGTAGCCTATTTTTTATTTATTTATTTGATTATTTAAGTTGCATTTTTTGTATGTTTTATTTTTGGACTAATAATAAAGTCACCTGATTCTATGTGAGAGAGTTAGTGGAAATATCAGTGTGTTTCTATTGGTCAGTGTTAGAGGAGCTCAGCTTAGCCTGAGAGTTAGCCTGCTCTGGGGGCTGTTTCATAAAACAAGTTTACCAGATAAGCCAGGCTTATTTCAGTTAGTCTGACGTATTTTCACTTGATTTGGTTTCATAAAGCATAATGACCATGGCTGAAGCTCAGTGAGTGTGGTATCTTATGCTGGTACACTAACCTGGTCAGGAGCAGGCTAACGGTCAGGCTAACACTGACCAATAGGAACACATTGATATTACGGCTGACTCTATAACATACTATCATGTGACGTTATCAGTCCAAAAATAATATTATACAGAAAATGCAACTTAAATCAAATAAATAAAAATATAGGCTACAACCGACAGTATTTAATTTATTGTGCCCAGGATTTAATGACTTAGTTTTAAGATATTTGAAACCATTTTAACATGCTGCTACATGTGCATTAATTTGATCACCAGTTTCCAGCCATGCAGCCTTTAAAGCATTAAAAAGACTAAATTTAAATTTAAAATCACTAAATTAAAAATGAAAATAAATAATATAAAACAGGCTTTATTTTATATATAAGAGGAATACACATTAGCTAATTTGAGCTTGTAATTAGTTGTATTAGCTAGCTTACGTTGGATTTAAAGTTACTGCTATCATAAAAATACACATATATGTAGAATTAAAATTCTACGTGTCACATTTAATGTCCAACAACAAATATTTTAGCATAATGCATATTTAATTCAGAATTATTATTCTGTTGCGTGCCATCTGTTTAGTGCGCATGCATTGACAGCAGAATGGATATATCTGCATGACTTTCTAACATTTACAGATGAAAAAGATACCTGTGACATGTCAGTTATGCACTGAGGAAAATAAAATGTCTCAAATGAATTAAAACGGCACAAATTTTCGCTGTTTGTCATTGTGGATCGATTTGATCCATGATCGACATTAAGTTCTGCTTCGAATAACGCATGATGCAAGCATGAGCAGCGCATATTTTTTTCGGCATCCATGTAAATCAGTGAGTGCATTCACACCGCCGCTCATGCTCAATTAAAGTGACCGCACACTTTTGATGGACAGAAAATATCTGATTTCACACAAAACGTGCTAACAATGTTTAGTGTGTTTTAATACGTATTGGAGTGTCATGAAAGAAAATGAAGAATAAAAAATATGTATAGAAGATTTAGCCATTTTAACTTGTTTTTAATGGCCATAAGCATGCCATAAACTTAAAACATTTTATCAAACTCACAACAAACAATTCATCTAGCTCAGGATCTTAAGTTACAATGGAGTAGGCAGGGCCGTCGCAAGGGGGTGCTAGGCCCTCTGCGAAGTTGACGTGCGAGGCCCTCCACAATTGTGTGTGTGTGTGTGTGGGGGGGGGGGGGTTGCTATAGTAACGAACGCAACTTTAAAGGTCCCGTTCTTCGTGATCCCATGTTTCAAACTTTAGTTAGTGTGTAATGTTGTTGTTAGAGTATAAATAATATCTGTAAAATTATAAAGCTCAAAGTTCAATGCCAAGCGAGATATTTTATTTAACAGAAGTCGCCTACATCGAACGGCCAGTTTGGACTACATCCCTCTACTTCCTTCTTTAACGACGTCACTAAAACAGTTTTTTGACTAACCTCTGCCCACAGGAATACACAAAAAAAGGGGGCGTGGTCTTGTTGCGCTCCCACGGAGAAGAGGAAGAGTTGCGTTTGTAGAGTGTGTTTGTCGCCATGTCATTGAAACACTGTTATTTTCATCCCGGAGTCCAATCACCTTTGTTTGGTCTTCTCAGGGACGCTGTACTTAGAGATCAGTGGTTACAATTTATGTTTAACTCGGTTCCCGAAAATTATAATCCACGTGTAAAACTATGTGCAGCACATTTTGCTAAGGACAGCTTCCTCAATCTCAATCAGTTTAATGCCGGATTCGCACAAAGATTATTCTTGAAAGATGGAGCAGTTCCCTCTTTGTCTGGAGAAGGCGTTGTTTATGGACCACAACCGGTAAGTGTATTTTATTATTTAAGTTGGTGCGTTTAACAGTTTCTGTAATACACAAAGGGCAACACTGTTTAGCTTTGTTAACTAGATGGTAATTGAAACTAATCCAACAAAAATGTAAAAAAGTGTAGTAATTCAACCGGACACCATCGATTGTTGGTGTTTGTAATGATCGGTTTAAATTATTTGTTGATTATATCTATTGTTTACTGTTTAACCACATGCTGGTTTAGCTGCAGCCACGCGAATCATTGTTCTGTGTTAAGGCCTGTGTAACGTTACCTACTGTAGTAAAGCCATGTTTGTTTCCTATTTATTGCGAAGCTATTATGCTACAGTAGTCATATATATGAAAATGTAACTGTGCTAAACAGTAACAAACAATAAATATCCACAGTTTTTGATGTAATAATCTATTGAAGGACCATGTTAGTAAATTTATTATAGAGAATGCATGCCTGTTTTGTATTTTTTGCTTTGTTTCTGTTGTATTCTGATAAATGTCAATTAAATATATCATTACTGTTGAACATGGAAAATGTGTACATTGGTATTACTTCATAATTAAATACACATTTGAAATATTTGTTACAGAGTTCATTTCAGCAGGGACCACGTTCCCAAGAGCTCCCTGCAACATCTTCAGTACATGAAGCTGGATGTCAGACAGACTCTGCAAACACCGAAACATTGGCCATACAGATATCAGCAAAGATGCGATCAGTGGGCACACAACTTTCTGTTGGTACACTGAGGGATGTCCACGTAAGAAGCAAAGGTATTAAGTCTAGACATGAAATATCAGTAGTGGCACATATTTGTTTGTATTATGTTTTTATATAGAGACATTATATGTAATTGCATGAAAGACTGTTTTGAATAATAATATATAATTATTAAATTTAAGTGATTATTTAATTATTCAAATATTTTTTGCCTTGCCTTGTAGTCATTCAGGCAACAGTTTCCAGTCCTTTATATAGGAATGTTGTGCAGATAATATTGTTTATGGCATCAAAATAACGTGAAGTTATATTTATTATGGTCTACTAATGATTTGACTTATTCTTCAATGATTGCAGGTTGCCCAGCATCCACAGGCAACAACAACACAAGGAGAGGCTGTTTTCAAAATCGCTTTTCCGAAGTCAAAACAAAAAAAGAAAAGCTTTTAAAACAGTTTGTAACATTTAACATTACAATTTAACCAATTCAAGGTAACAGCCAGACGTAAAAGTATGACAACTACTAAATAAACAGCTTACCATTGTGAAACATCCTACAAAAGTCGTGCTTGCACAGGTTCTACTCGATCCTCTTCATCTATGTTCTCCGGGTCTGATTCCGGCTCAAATCGATAGGGGAAAATTAAAGCCATGTTTACAATAACATTGAGCGCATGCATCTCCACGTTATGGTAAGAGGCGTGACCTTTCCGGGCAACGTGCGCTAAGCTGCTGTCGAATCACAACACAGGAACCACTGGCACAATCAGAACTCATTACGTGTTTCTGAAGGAGGGACTTCATAGAACAAGGAAGTCATCAGCCCGTTTTTATGACAGTGAAAACAGCGGTATACAGATAAGTAAATTGTGTGAAAAATACTGTTTTTTTTTACACGCAGAACATGAACACATGTTATATTGCACACTGTAAACACAATCAAAGCTTCAAAAAAACACGAAAAACGGGACCTTTAACAAGCATCTGATCGGTGCTCACTGACATGCTCGCGCACAAAACATGGTCACGCACATGCTCATAAGGATCTAATGCATAATAATAATAATAACATGATTAAAAAAGTAAATAAGAATGCTAAAATGAGCTTGTAGATAGTTATATATGAAGAGTTCAGATGCAAAAGCCTCTAAGTGCCATCCAACATTTTCTTCTAAAATGATTATTTTCTCATGCTCCTATGTTTATGTTCAGTTATTTTACTTTAATGGGAAATAAAAGAAACTATTCATTGTCATTAAATTGAAATTGCTGAACCTACACATGGGAATTTGAATTTCAATTCAAAACGATGATTTTTTTTTTTTTATAAAAGGTTGAGAAGTTTGCATCACTAAATAGTCTATTGCTGTCGGTCGCTAAACTTTTCTATCGTAAAACAGTTTTCTAATACAGTAGGCTACTACTTACATCTTTCCACAAACTCTAGTTGCGTTCTGACAGTGACAGTAAAACCTGCATTCTTTGATTTGATTGGCCATCTCGATCATTTTGTCATTGACGAGCGCTGTTGGACCACTGAGGCAGACCAGCCTAGACCCCTGCAAAAAAAATCCTAATTTTACAGTAAATAACTCTAAAATTTAGAGTATTTTTCTGTTATTTTAATTATTTTCAAAACTCTGTAAAATGACAAACAATATCTCTAAATTAATTAATTGACTGTTAATTTACGGATTATATAATTAATGATAAATTACAGTAATGCTCATTTTTTACAGGACAATTACTCTATTATTTATACAGTATTTTTTCTGTTTTCTTAAATTACATACAAAGTTCTGTAAAATTACAATAAAAATGTGTAATTAAATGTGTAGCTCATTATATTAAAGGTTTATATCCATACTAACAATCTAACATATTTTCTTGTAATTTTAAAGTAAATATTATTAGTTTTACATTTAATTGTATTTTTACATATAAACTCTGTAATTGTCGATATATAATTTTAGCAAACTTTTATCATTGCATTAAACAATTCGTAGTCTCTGGCATCTTTGCTCTCCAGATTGAAACTTTCAGTCATGTTGTGCCTCTGGCCACACACACAATCAGTGATGTCACAGAACAGCCTGGTCTCATTGTTAATAAGTAGTTATTAATACGTAACTTTAAAAGACACAAAATGTAAATTTTTGTACGTTTTGAAAGGTGCTAAATCGTACAATACTGACGTAATCATGGCACCAAAACATAAAAATACTTACATTTTTACAGCGAATAAAACGTAAAAAATTTACGAATCTTTCATGTCATAAAAATATATGTATATTTCCCTTTTTATCATTTTTTAGATAAATGTAAGATCCCTAAACCCCACCCTGAACCTAAACCTACCCATTTTATACAGAATGTTAAAAGAATAAAACATAATAGCTTAAATGTGTAGGAAAATGACAATTTTAATAAAAATATAACATTAAAAAGATATTTTGAGCCACTAATCCTACACCTACCCATAACCATTTCTTAAAACTACATACTGTTATAAATAAATGAATAACAGACAAACAAGCGTAACGTTAATCACAATCATTTATTTTTCTGCGAAAATGTCAAAAGTGGTACCAAAAGTAGTTCAAATGATGATGAGTTCCAGTCGCAGTCCTCTCTGGCGGTAATAGTTTTTATAGGGTACAGAGCATAATTTAATGTATTAATCCGTGAAATTATGAATCTGTCTTATCTCTGTGAAGGCGGGAGACTCATTTCAAATGTCAATCGACTGAAACACGGCATGTCGCAATCTGTGACGAATTAGGTGAGAACCCTGTGGCTTTTTACAGTTTAAACATGGATTGTTTTACATCGGACTGCTACATTTTTATTTTGAGCGAGTTGCGGAATGTAACGTAAATGAAGAACAAACACGGAATATGGACAACGAATTTCAACAATGCGTATCGGACATAATGCAATCTGCGGAAGGTAAATAACTTTTTATTTTATATTAAAAAATCTGCTAACGTTACATCAAAATATAGTGTGTTAAATTGAGAATCTAAACGCGAGTACATATTTCAATGTATTAGGCTAATGTTACAGTATGTGTTGCTAGCATGTGTAAATATTTAAATCTAATTTAGGTTTTGATACTCAGCATAGGAGCTTCACAATGAGTGACATGAGAACATTGTATTTTTAGACAGAGAGGAACTCGAACCACACTCCTTGACTCTAGAAGAATTTGCAAACTAGGCTTTTGAATCTACTGTTGATCGCGGGATATAGGCCTAACGTTACCGACCAGTCAAAATGATGAGGAGTCATAATATGTTTTGGAGCTGGCGAGTAAAATTTTGCGAGCTTTTGTAAATGTCTCTGTTAGTAAGTAAAAAAAAATAGCTAATATTCCTGTGTATGTGTGTGTTTCCCTCCTGATCCAGGAATTCTATGAACAAATATTATCCAGCCACACGATCTTCAGATGCGTGAGTATTGCCATATTAAAATACACATGAAATAGAGGCAGAACATGTAAACTCTGCTGAAAGGCACACTGATTCAAACCCTCCTGACAATATTTTACCTGTCTTCTTGAGTTTACAGGTCTAGCTGACCCAAAATTAAATGTCCTTTCAAAACGAAACTATTTTCAAACCTGTATGACTTATGTGAAACACAAGAACGTTGGCAATAAAACAACATTGGAACCCATTGTATGAAAAAAAAACAAAAAAAAAAAAAAAAACAATGAAGGCGTTTCTCAAGATATCTTAAGGTTTCCCATAAGAAATTCATACAGTTTTGGAACAACTTGAGGGTGAGAAAATAATGAGAACAATTTTTTGGATGAGCTGTTCTTTTAAGGACATGTTCCCATGGTCCTTTGCTAAATTAACCATGTTTTTTATTATAGTAAAAGTGTAGAAACCATGTTTTTGTGGTGTATTGATTACAATAATGTATTACCATTTGGTTAGTGTAGCAAAACCATGGTTAATTTTAGTAAGGGTTCTCCAGATTTATATAACACTTAAAGGATTAGTTCACCTCAAAATGAAAATTTCCTGATAATTTACTCACCCCAGTGCCATCCAAGATATCCATGTCTTTCTTTATTCAGTTGAAAAAAGAAATTAAGCTTTTTGAGGAAAACATTTCAGGATTTTTCTCCACACAATGGACTTCAGCTACAACCAAAATGTTGAAGTCTAAATCGATGCAGTTTCAAAGGACTCTGCACAATCACATCTGAGGAATAGGATCTTATCTAGCGAAACGATCGGTCATTTTCTAAAAAAAATAAACATTTATATACTTTTTAACCACATTTGTTCGTCTTGTGCTGGTTTGTGATGTGTCAGGCATTACGTCATCACATTGGAAACATCATGTGTCACGCCATCTAAGTTATTTTTACTCTGGTTCAAAAAGGCAGGGGAGGGGCGAAAAATTCCATCTCATCTTCTCCAACTTAAAATTGTCCGACATATTTGTTTTAATTTATTATTATATTAAAAAAATCTTTTTTTCTGACGTTTCCAATGTGATGACGTAATGCCTGACACATCACAAACCAGCACAAGATGAACAAATGTGGTTAAAAAGTATATAAATGTTTATTTTTTTTAGAAAATGACCGATCATTTTGCTAGATAAGAGCCTGTTCCTCAGCTGTGATTGTGCAGAGTCCTTTGAAACTGCATCGATTTGGACTTCAACATTTTGGTTGTAGTTGAAGTTAATTGTGTGGAGAAAAATCCTGAAATGTTTTCCTCAAACTTCATTTATTTTCAACTGAAGAAAGAAAGACATGGATATCTTGGATGGCACTGGGGTGAGTAAATTATCAGGAAATTTTCATTGTGAGGTGAACTAATCCTTTAAGGAACACATTAAAAATGGTCCTATGTGACCCAGATCAATAGTCTGTTAACACACATGAACACTTTTCATTTTATTTTATTTTTTTAGATTAAGCATTGGAACAATGTTTATGGAGCAGAACAAGCACCAACAGAGAAGTCCATCACTAGTAAGTGTCCACTGCAGTATATAAAACCATAGTCAATTTTAAAGGCACATTGCACTGATGCCATCCCAGATGTATATCTGACTTTCTTTATACAGAGATTTTTTTTTAAATAATCCATTATTGTAAGCCAATATAATGCAAGTGCATGCTTCAGAAACTACAAACAGCCTGCTGTGTTTTCTGCACTTATCGTGAGCTTACAGTTCTCTTGGATTATTGTCAAGATGTGTGTTTGGACTTTTCGACCTTCAGCATTTTGGTGTCTATTCACTTGCATTATTCAACACAATAAAACAAGAGATGGATAATTTTTCTAAGTCTAGTTTATTTTTTCTAAAATTTGTGTTCTTCGGAAGAAAGAAAATTATAGAAAATCAACTAGATATGGTGGAAGAGTTCAATGAATAATTTGAGTTGTTTGTTTGGGTTTGCTATATTACACACATTTTCATCATACATTTCATATAAGGTTTAAATAAGGTAAAAAAATGATTATTGATTGGAATTTGCCCACTGTCATGCAGATAATTTACTCACCATCATGTTGTTCCAAACATTTATGCATTTTGGTTGCCAACATTCTTCAAAAATATCTACTTTTAATGCTTGACAAAAGAGAAATTTCAGGTTTGAAAAGACATGATGGTGAGTAAATGATGACAGAATATTAATTTTTGGGGTGAACTATCTCCAGTACTTTAATAATCGCACACAAGGAGAATAGACCTTCTTTTGTTTAATTCATATCATCATCAATCTTTTATTTAATTCCCTGGAGAATATTGAGAGAAAGACCCTCATTACCCATATCATAGCAGTCTGAAAACACCTCCAGTTAATACAAATATTCTGTGTTTATTTTATAATACAGATTGGCATTTTTAGGTGTTTATCTTGCAATGATACCCCTGGAAAAGAATGTCCATTGTTGTGAATCTACATGTTCCTTCTTTTGGTGATGCACATTTTTTGTCGCATCAGACAAAAGTTTTAGGCCGTCCACACGGATCCGGCATTTTCATAAGGTGAAACCGCTATTTTTTTGAAACCGGGTCCCAAAGTGGATAAATCTGAAAACGCCGCCTTTGCATTTTCGTCAGGACGCCTAATCCGTATATTTTCTGAAACGATGACGTCATCAACCCACGTCTCCCCCCCCTAGTCAGACACCTCTACGTCACGTAACAGCAACAAAAACGTGAACAAACACTGAACGATTGTCTTTTTATTAACTAACATTAACACAGATTAGTAAATGTATTGTACCATGTTCGTTTGTATACCGCACGCAAGGTTTATGAGCATAGTCCATGTCTTCTTCTCCCGTTTTTAGTGTCTCTCTGTGGCAGAATTACAGCGCCACATACTGGTCTGGCATGTATACTACATCGTTTTGCGGTTTCGTGTGGACGCGGATATTTCTTGAGACGAGGAAAAAAAAAGATCGGATTGGGGTAAGCTCCGTCTCCGTGTGGACGGGGCCTTAGATACAAGACAAACAGACAATTTAAATACAATTTATTAAGCTTGTTTAAAGGAAACAAAAAGAATTTAAATCATCCTTTTTGAGAGAATCATAGTGTGTCCTTTTTTCATCCCAGATGCACCAAGGATCCAGCTGATTACTGGCCGTTTGCAGGATTGCTCTTTATTGGCTGTATCTGTCACATCTGGTACACTTTTGTTGTATGTTTTGATTTAACGTATTAATACACTTGTATAGTTAGGATTCTGAACTAAAAGACAGTATAACACTAACAATCAGAAGAATACAGCACCTCTAAGATTATTGTAAAAAACAATAAACAGTTAAACAGAGTTAAACAGTTTTACCGTTTTCGAATCCATTCAGCCGATCTCCGGGTCTGGCGGTACCACTTTCAGCATAGCTTAGCATAGATCATTGATTTTTTTTTTTTTTTTTTTTTTTTTTTTTACAGTGTACATATATCTATAGAAAGCTTTAAATGACTACTTAACAAAATAAAACAAATACAAAAACTTTAATTATAATCATAATCCATAAAGATGCACTTCTCTCTAAAGGCGTGTCTGAGGAGATGACGATCAGCAACTTCATTCTTGCGACACAGACTCAGAAAACACTAGTTTATTAGTAAATAATTAAAATGTCTTCTTACTATTTCCCCCGACACATTTATGGTAATTAATTTTGCCGGTGCTTTGCAGCAAGCTTGAGCCTATTGCGTGTATTTGAACACAGAACTGTTCAGCTGCGCTGCTGCTGTGGGACACTAAACACCGTCGAGTCGCTCGTGACAGTCACGGAGCACGGTCTCGTTTTGTTTACACCAGCACAGCAATTTTTTCATCACTATTTGATGGATGTCTAAAATATAAAAATAAGGAGAAGTCTAAAACAGGCGGGAGCCCCAGCCTGCGTCAGAACTATGACGTGAAAATTGGCCCAAAGACCGGCCCAAGGGGCCTAAAAGCCGCACACGGCTACCACCGGACCTACAAACAGTGTAGGGACAAATTAAAAAAAACTAAAAAGTGACTACCGAGCCATAAAGGATCACAACGGCCGGAGTGGTGCAAACAGAAGAACGTGGAAGTGGTTCGACCAAATGGACGCTATCTACGGAAGTCGACCTGCGAGCAATGGGAGAGAGGGTGCCCTGGACTCGGCCACCTCGTTGTTGGACAACACAATCGAGGATGGTATGTAAAGTTGTGTACAATATATTAAGTTTGAAAGCTTCACTTTATTGACCATCTATACTGTAAAGCTTTATTTTGTTTTGTTTTTTTACATGTATGCCTATTCAATTATTATTTAAATGTTCTGGATTTGTTACAACTGCTAGTTTGATTTGTGTTGCTGTAATTTGTGCATTAACAAACATTGTACAAACTTTTTGTTTCAGATGCACTGTCTACGATTGACTCGTTAGCACTTTCTCCGTGCAGTGATGCCTCAACTTCCCAACTGGTGATAGCAGCGTCACCACCAGCAACCTCCAGCAGCACCAGCAGGACACCAGAGCGTGTGGTACCAGGTATGAAATACAGTGGTGGATTAAATTAACGAGTAGACAGACATGAATGTTTATTCATAACAGTACTGAAAAAAAGTAAATATTGTTAGCTGATGCTAACTGTCTAGCTAACAAGCTTGCTGGTGCTAAGTTGAGGTAATTTTTATAAATGATGTCCAAATGATGTTTTATTCAACCACCTATATATATATACACATATTACATCTGGGGAGAAAAAATGTGAAAGGATGTGATGTTCAGAACATGGTAACTACAGTAATTATCAAAGTGGCCAGGGGTGTTTTTAAATTATATTATACTAACTTCAGGCCTTATTATCATGTCATATATAACTGTGATGTTCTGTAAAACAACAAACTTTAAAATACTTTTTTCTTACTGGTGAAAATCAGATGGTCATCTCTGTTTTCTCTCAGGTACATCACAGTGTAAGCTTCACAGTGAACATTACTACATCACTCTCATCAAAGTAGTCCATATCAACAACACAAATATATCTTGACTCCATATAGTGGTTATTTTGGAAAAAATCCCAGGTATTATGAGCAGTAGGATTATAAAGAAAAAAATATGTGCTAATATAAAATTAAATTAAGTAGCCTATATAAAATTGCAAACATCTATCTTTCAGTACTTTTTACTTAAGTACATAAAAAATTAAGTACTTTTGTACTTTCACTTGAGTAACATTGAAAAAGGAGTACTTTTACTGGAGTAATATTTTATTATATGTATCTGTACTTGATTTGTGTACTTTGTCCACCACTGATGAAAATATGACTAAAACACTTAATGTTACAGATCATATATTTAGACTAAGCTTACCTAATCCTTTTCTTATGTCGTTTTGAAAGCCTGCACTAAAATTGGATATATCATGAAATCCTGTTGCTCACCATAAATACATTATTGCTAGCTGCTGTAACTTTGATTAGTTCACACTGTAGATCATGGGGTTGTTAATGAACAGTTCTTTCATAAATTAATCGATGATACGTGATAAGCTTTATTTTAACTATCAATTTTTTTTTTTTTGATTTTAGCAAAAACCTTTAGAAAAAAAAATACACAATTATAACTTTTCTTTCTCTGTGTCCAGGCAAGAGGAAACGGAACATGCACCATCAGGAGCATCTTGCTGTTTTAAGAGAGATGCAGGTGGCTGATATTCAACGGCAGGAACTGAACCGGGCACAGAGGGAGCTACATTTGCAGATGGCAATAGATGAGGCCCGGCAAGCAAGGGAGCAGGAAGCGGCCTTAAGGAGAGAGGAAAATGCACAAACGGCTGCATTCAATCAAGCCTTTCTCAACGTCATGGGGATGCTTGTACAGGCGATGAGGAACAGAACAGAACAGTGACAGAACTGACAAGAACAGAACTCTCTGCCCGACTAAAACCTCCCTAGTCCATACTTCACGGAAATAGTTAATTTTATTAACTTGTTTTTCCTGTGAATGTTTTTCTACTACATACGTTTGTGCACAACATTTAAAGTTTGTTTAGTGTAAATTTTTTACTTTTAAATGTTTATATATGTCTTATTTATATTTTTATTTTTTTTGCACTACATACATTTTCACATTTAAAGTTTGCTTGGTGTACATTCTTTACTTTTAAATTTGTCTTTATATATGTCTTTATATTTTCTTTATATACATTTTTTGCACTACATACATTAGTACTTTGTTTAACGTTTAATCTGTTTACATTTTTCTTAAAATTTACTTGTCAAACGTGTACTTTCCTTTTTAATGGTGCATGTGGATAAGAGCAACAGGTTTCATCAAGCTAAATGTCACAATTTAAAAGATTAATAGTACACTTTTACTTAAAACTCACTTTAAACCGCTATTGAGTATTTGTATTATATTCTGCTCGTGGTTTAAAATAGTGTTTGGGCATAAAATGAACAAAAATGCTATTCTGTATGACAAAATATTTAAAAGAACATGTGATAATTATTTCTCCAAATGTGCACACAATTGGATAAGAGCCCTGATGAATGCTGTATATTGCATGTAAGTGAACACAAACCTGAGAAAACATGATTGAGTGCATTATGACTGATAATTCCTATTCAAAATATCAAATGTTACAGATTAATAATTTTACACTCCTGGAATAAATTAAGAATTTAATGTCACTGCAAAGCAGATTTATCATAAACAGTGGTCAAATATCAAAGCTGGAGTCTTACATCTTTATAATGATGCTATTTATTATTAATATTATTAAGCAAATAGAGTGATGTCGTCATCTTCGCTTCGTTGTAAGAGTTCCCAGACTCGTTTGTTTTCTTTTGCAGTAATTTGTTTTGCTGCCATCAGCCTCATTTGAAACACATTTCTACGTCTTGAAGTTAAAAACATCCACATGCCAAGAATCAAGAACACCATCCCCTCGATAGGCTCCATTGTTTCTGTGTTGTGCGTTTGAAATATGGCGCGTTTAGGATGATGTCATGACAGTAGAGGCGGCAACTATTAACGATCAGTCCCACCCACTTTGAAGCGGTACTAACTGCAGTGGAAAAGCAACCGAGCTAAAGCGAACCAAACCGTGCCGTACCAAGTCGAGTCGTACCAAGCAGTGGAAAAGCGAAGCGAGCCGAACCGAGCCGTACCATGCAGTGGAAAAGCGCCAAAAGTCGGAGTGAAATGCAGGGCTCTAGACCAGCCTAAAAGTTAAAACTCTAAAACTTTTTGTCATCCTAATAACAAACAGCTTTACTCATTCCGTGAACTTAAATTGTCGTTTATGAAACTGCTTTAGTCCCAATTGCTTTGTTAGGTTATTTCAAGTCAGATTTTGGACTTTAATCCCCACTTTTCTTAGCGTCTTTTATGAAACAGCCCCCTGGAACAGGTTAGTTTGCCAGCATAAGTTGCCACAGCTTGATCTAGGACTATGTTAAATTTACTTTATGGAAATAAATCATTTGACAATGAGCCAGACTAACTGAAATAAGCCTGTCTTATTTGGTTAACTTGTTTTATGAAATGGGCCTCGAGGTATTAGAAGTGATCATATTTTTTTCATTGCATCGAATCTCATTGTGTTGAATCAAATCGAACCGAAATCGGATCAAACTGCATCGTAACAGGGATGAATCATATCGCATCGGTAGCTGCATCATATGTATCTTCTACGGGGCCATAACGTAAGATACAAGGTATGAGGCCTTTTATACATTTTCGTGTTTTTTTAGAAATAATGAATGGACAGATGGAGTCTTTAAACGCCTCAGATGTAAAGTTATTCGCTGTCAAAGTGACGCCAAAATGAATGGGAGTCAATGGAATGCTAACAGCAGGTGGGGGTCCACTAGCCAATGGCGGCGCCCGGGGATGCTTCAATAAAATATGAAACCCTGCCCCCCGGTCAAACGTCATGCATGCATTCATTCTCTGCCAGCAGGAGGCGGTGTTTGAGCGGAAGATATAGCGGTTTCCCCACTAACTCATACAAACAAAAAGGCATTAAAGGGATAGTTCACCCAAAAATGAAAATTACCCCATGATTTACTCACCCTCAGGCCATCCTAGATGTATATGACTTTCTTCTTTCAGACGAATACAATCAGCGTTTTACTAAATAATGTCCAGGCTAATCCATGGTTTATTATGGCCCACTGTCCCACTGTTTCAGTAACAAGAGAGAATCACACAAACAAGTCCAAGATCTACTGCAGAAGATTGAAGGAATGATGACGGAGAACGGAGGGACATTTATGATGAAACAAATGAAGAGGAGCAACAGCATGGTCAGCATTGTCAATTGTAAGTTGTTTTGTGGTTGTGACTATCAACATTGCTACCTACAGCTGTTGCCAATTCCTAATTTTACAGAGATAAAAGCCCTGAGAAACAGCCTTGGTCAATGTTATTTTGGAATAAATGAACTGAGACGGTAACAAGGAAGCAATGAATTATTCTCATAACAGCTGCATAATAGTGCTAAACTTCCATGATCCTTTCTGGTCTAAGACAAAAAAAAAAAAAAAACCCTATCTATAAAATAAGTATAATACATAGAAAAACAGATGCAATCATTTTCACTTATTGATATGTTCATTCTTGTTGGCAGATTAGGACTGAAATTATGTTAAGCATGGATAACCAAAGTAATATTTAATACATTAATGTAACATCAGTGAAACTTCAAAACTGGGTGTATATTTGCAATATAAAGTTACTACGACTTTTTTTATGTAAAGTAAGCTATAAGTCAGATGAAAGTATGTGAGAGAGATGTTAATGAGATTTAATTGAGCTTCATGTTGAGTGATCTGATCTTTCTATTGTAGTTTCTGGAGAGAATCCGGCTGAAGATCCAGAGATTGATGTGAAGAAAGACCAAAGAACCGGATCTAGAAAGACTGGCACAATGATCACTATTATGTTAAAAAGTGACGTATCTGGAACAGGAAAACACTTTCAGGAGATTCATAAGACATATATAAGCAATATGCATCAGAAGAAACAGGAGCATCAGTCAGAAAATATACTTATATATAAATATATAAAAGGGCTGTCAGTCAATACAAAATTTAAATCTAATGAATTACATGGTGTGGCGATTAATTAATCTAAATAAACTGAATTTAATCAAAACAAATTGGGCTGTAAAAATACCCACAAAAGATTATTTAAATCTATTATTGTGTTAAATGAGAAAGTAGACATTATAATAGTGTTTTATTTGGTTCAACATAAAATTCATCACAATAAACGTTTAGGCTACAATGGCCTAAGATTATATGGAACATAAAAGAAGATAATTTGAGCAACATCTATTTTTTTGTATTTTTTTTTTCATGCAATGAAAGCCACTTAAACCAAAGCAGTCTTTAAAATACCTTATTTTAATGTTGTGCAACTTCCAATTGGTGAACTATCCTTTTAATGTTTATTTATTTAACTATTAATTTTTTAATTTCAGAATTTTTAATTGAGAAACTAAACACCTCTATGTTGCTCAACAGTTCTGTAGTGGCTTTATAGGTAATATTTTCATTGGCAAAATGGAGCAAAAACACACAATGTTAAAACTTCTTATTGTAAAGCCTGTCTATGACAAGCAATAGATTTCTCCACTCATATCATCATTTATTAACAACTCAACAAAAGTTCTAAAACATAAATAGGCTTAGCTGGTAGCAAGTTGATACCGGAAGGGTTCAACATCCCCCAATATATCATGTGCAAATGTGCAATACTTTACACCAGACATAAACAGTAATTCAAAACAGTGTCACAGGCCAGCTCCTCAAACAGAGCCAGAAAGACACCCTCCTTATTGTGCTAGAACATTCAAATAATAATAATCGAATAACATATATAAATACAACAATACACATTTCAACACTGCACAATATAAAACAAACATGCACTTCATCCATATATCACATACCTAGCTCCAGCTATGACAACAGTTTTCCAACTCTGGCACAAACCAATATTGCCATCTGCACAAAACATTTAAATGCACATGATTATACACAATATCACACTTAGTATAACATCAAACATGATCACGTACCTAACAACAGCTACGACAAATGAACATGAGATGAATGTGTTAATTCTCTACTTTTTTTTTTCTAGAAATGTAACTATTTTTTTTCTCATAATTAGTTTATTCTCAGCATTATATCTATTTTTTTCTCGCAATTTAATGAGTTTGTTCTCAACATTTTATTTAGACTTTTTTTCTCGAAATTTAACTAGTTTTTTTCTTGAAACATAAACATTTATTCTCGAAATGTAATGAGTTTAATCTCAACGTTTTATATCGACTTTGTTTCTTGAAATTTAACTATTTATTTCTCTAAATTTAACGACTTTAATCTCAGAATGGTTTTATTTTTTATTATTATTGCTTGGCCCTAATCCTCTTCTGTAATTTAAGGTTAAAATAGAGTAAAGGGTTTTAAATTCCAATGCAAAAAAAAAAAAAAAAAACCTTTTCAATTGAAATGCCAATGTTTACCCACTAGGTACCTGTATGACTCTAATAAATATACACCTATCTACTATTCTAGTTTCTCAAATGAAAAGTGTATGTCAGACCTGCTTACTTATTTTAAAATTTTTCATTTGAATAAATATTTAATACAACAGTATTTTAGTGCCACGTTAAAAAAAAAGAAAAAGAAAATAAGATTACGAAATTAAAGTTAGGCTATAATATTTTGAGCCTATATGACCCGGATTGGGAGCACGGGGGAAATTCCAGTGGACTGGGAACTGATTTGAATATTGGCTAATGTGGGATTATTATCAGAAATCATACCATGTGTCAAATACTAACAACAGGGACAGTATTGGAAATAATATTTCAAGACATGAAATATTATTTCCATGCATAAACTGTCCCTGTGAGTTTATGACACATGGTATAATTTCTTCTAATAATCTCACACATATTCAAATCAGTTGCATGCACAATATAGGCTATACTCTCAAAATATTATAATTTGATTCTCAAAATATTTTGAGTTTATTCTGAAAATATTTTGACTTTATTCTCTTAATTTTGACTATCCTTTAACATTTTCTACTTTATTCTCATAATTTTTACTTTATTCTGAAAATAATTAGACTTTATTCTCTTAATTTTGATTTTTTTTCTCAAAATATTATTTTCATCTCGTATTCTTAGATTTATTTTTTTACGTGGCATTAAAACGCTGTCGTAATTTAGACATGATTAAACACTTTTTTAAATACATTTAAAAAGTAACATATTTTTTGATGATATTCATAAGTACACACAAGTGAACATTACTGAATGCAAGCAAATACTGAATTTAACCCAAGAAAAGTTTAAAATAGTGCCAAAAAAGGCATTCAACAAAAGATATATCGGCTGCCGATATCTATATTCTGATTTTGATTTTGAAGACTCACAAGGAAAAATGTCCACTGTAATTTGTGTAATTTCACTAATTCGTGGTTCAGTGTAATATAACAGTTGAAATAGTAAGTAAACCTATATGCTAAATGTGATGTGATTTCACGCTATTACTCTTAAAAGCATGATGTAATTGGTAGCTAATTATCACATACTCTATAACCAAGTGTAAGCAGAAATTAGTGCTGTATTTAACCGTTTCTCTTATAAATAGTGTGCAAGTGTCATATTAATGGCTATTAGTCGTTCTAGCAGTGCTCTCCTATAATGACATATTGTGATAAGTAGCAAAGCATTATCAAGATGAGAAATGCATGGTATAAAACTATCCTATTTAACATGTTTCTTCAGTCATTTAGCAACAGCATGCATGAATTACTGTAGTAAACCTCTAGAATAGACTGTTTCTTCGGAGCAGCAGTGTAGTGCTAAAGTTGTTAGCGTCTGTGAATCTGTGACTGTTGTAATAGTAATGACTCGTCTGAACACAGTCGTGTTTCTTCAGTCTGTTTCCATTTATTCAGTGAAGGTTCAAAATCCTCAAATAAAGAGAAGCTGGAGATGGTGACATGTTTATTTGGTCTTGAAGTTCAGAAATACATCATGATTCTCTTCATATGTGGAGATGAACTGGATCAAACATCTGAAACACAAAAATCATGAGGATCTCCAGCATTTAAATGTGGCTGAATGTGGAGGATAACGAGAAAATCAGACAATTAGATACAAGATGAAGACTAAAGGAATGATGACGGAGACCTATCAGCTGTAAGTTCCTGAAATGTCAATGTCCCTAAAAAGAAAAGAGTTTATTGAGAATGTTGAGCTTTTAATTGAATATCATGTTTACATGTTGAGTGATTTGATCTTTCTGTTTTAGGAGTCTCCAGCAGAAGATCCAGATGAGATTCCTGATAGAAAAGACCAGGGGTCTGTACCATGATGGAAGCTGAACAAATTCAGAGTTACAGGATTAGTTTTGAGTTGACAAAACCAAACCTCTCCAATCCGGCTTTGTTGGTACCATGCTGCTGATCATCAACTTTCTTTGTCCACTCAGGCTTTGATCCTGAGTTTGTGGAGCGCGTGCAGATGAATGTGTGACATCACTGACGAACAGCCAATCACGAGCCTTGGTTCAAAGTTAAAGGTGTTGCTAAATCTTGCTGTATCAGTGCAGTCACAAGTGAAACTTGTTATATACAGCGATAGAGACTCGAACATGTAAGGTCACGTAGTCATTTTTAAACCATTATTGATTCTACAGCTTATTTATTTTACATACAATCTGTATATATTAACATTAATTTAAAATAAGTTATTTATAAAAACTGATAAACTAAAATTGCTTGTGTGTAATGGATTAATAATAATATAAATTATATAATTATATAATAACTTCAAGTAATTATCATTAAAGCCAGACATTTTTTTTTTTTAGAACAAGTGACCTTTAATTTGGAGCAAGATAAACTGGGGACTTTTTTTTGTGTCAGACATGTGTAACATTGCTCACATCTGATTAGTCCAATTTCAGTTTGAGATCTCTGACTCAGAACATAACCTGCTGGTTAGCCGTGGAGTGTAAGTTACTAAGGCAATGAATGCAACATAATGCCAAGCCACTTTCATGGTACCTAAAACCCAGGATTGGTGCAAACTAAACAAAATTTACCTGGCTAATCCGGCTTCATGGTACAGGCCCCAGATCAGGCTGGTTATGCTGGGAAAAACTGGTGCTAGAGGAAGTTCAGCAAGGAAACACAAAAACGCTCAGTGACTGATTCTGCTGGGAAAAACCCGATAAGATCAATAGGCCAAGAGCCCTGGATACTGTCCAGATGCTGAGGTAACGAGCCTGTACTTTGTTAAAGCCAGCAAGACGTTTTGTAAGAGTTCTAACACATTTGGAACACACAGGCTTTTTTATCTTTATCCAAACAAGAAATAAGGTCTCTAACCAGCATAGCTGCATAAAACGGTACTTAAGGGTTAAAAAAACAATTTCAGTTTCAGAAAAAATTATAAAGTTCTAGTTTAATTCTAGTTCTCATCTGAACGTGCGAGAGAAGCATTACTAAATTTGGCCTAAATTTTTAATTCTTAATAAATTACTTCAAATAAGCCCCATCAGTTCATGTTCCAACTATAAATGATATCTCTCTGCACCTCATGTTTTATCTGTTTCCACGAGTGGAAATGCTGGTTTGATGTGTCACCTGATATATCAAATCTTTGATTAATTTGTTAGAACTAGACCTGTTAGCATGTAATCATGTTTAAAATAATTCATATGAATATAGCTTGCTATTAATGACTTGCTTTTAATAATGCATGCATTTAACATTCAGTTATAAAGCATCTTTACAGAGGCTGCTTTTACTGTCTAAAAACCCCCACAGTAATGTATAAACAACAAGTTGCATGTTATGTAATAATATTTCCTTTCTATAATTTTTTTAACCAACATTCACTCATCAAATGCTCTGGTCTGAATCTTATTTTAAACTGATTTGATTACATCTTTAAGGAGCAATGTTAATTGCACACAGAGTAAGTAGAGATTTTCTTGTTTTACAGAAGAGAAAGAAGACCAAGGAAATTATTTGTTCAGGATAAGGAATGAAGACAGCCATCTTGCACCCAAACAAAGACAGAAAGTCCACTGGTATGTGTGTATTGAAGCAATGCTGTGTTATACAGCACTTTATGATGATCTCTCACAGGACTGTTCATGCCAGCAACAAGACTCGATCCTGTGACCTTCAGGTTAGAAGTCCAACTCTCTAACCATTAGGCCACAGCTGCCCCAAAGAAGAGGATGTTGTAAATTGTCTTTAGAGAAAAAGCTACTCAAAAGGTCTTAAAACAGCTTGAAGAATGGTATGTGTCCAGTACTTCAAGGGTCATAGTTGGTCACCCTGCTAAAATCACGCAGAACATAAGCTGAGCTGACTGTCTATTAAACAACTTCATCTGAATTGGTTGTGTTTTTTGTTTTACTTTGACCAGGTCTGGGAACTGTGTGAAAATGGGATGTTAGGAATGAGAGATCCTCTGGCTGAGAAAAAGCTACATCACATCAGTGCTGGATATCAACCACAAACTGTTTCCAGACACAAGAGAAGAAGATCATGACGGGGAAGAGCAAGAAACCAGTTTAGATGTGATGATAAGGAATCATTATTTTCTGAAACATTATCAAATGTCTTATATGTATCACATGATCTGTATCACAGTTGACTGGATGGGATTGTTTGACTTTTAAGGACATTTCATCACTCATTTGTGTCAAGTCAAGTCACCTTTATTTATGCTTATTTAGTGCTTTAAACAAAAAAGATTGCGTCAAAGCAACTGAACAACATTAATTAGGAAAACAGTGTGTCAATAATGCAAAATGACAGTTAAAGCAGTTCATCATTGAATTCAGTGATGTCATCATGCAGCTCAGTTCAGTTTAAATAGTATCTGTGCAATAATTTGCAATCAAGTCGATGATATCGCTGTAAATGAAGTGTCCCCAATTAAGCAAGCCAGAGGCGACAGCGGCAAGGAACCAAAACTCCATCGGTGACAGAATGGAGAAAAAACCTTGGGAGAAACCAGACAGAACAAGATAAGTTCACTAAACCATTCAATGCAACACCTCACACAGTGATCAGAAAAGCTAGAAACAAAATAACCGTTGAGTCACCCAGTGGAGCCCAGTACAGTCGCAACACAACATCTGTGAGGAAATGTGTGGAGAAAGAGACACAATACAAACAGGATAGCAGGAAAGCGGAAGATGACAGCTGTACTGAGGACACAAATCAACAGACAGTGCTAGAGGGCTCAGACAGACCTGTCTACAACAGAGTGTCACAAAGACGTCACATATGTGAAGCCCAAAAGGGAACGGAATGCCCCAAAAATTTACAGACTTTGTCATTGGGTGAATTCTTGAACTGGTGAATACAAAGTGCAGTTGACAGTTGGTCAGATAAGAACAGCTGGTGTCACATCTCTCCTCTTCGTTCTCAGAATACAGTTCTCTTAAACCAGCCGTTTGGGGGGAAATCCTTCATCTAATCGCTCATTTTGGCCAAGGATCCGTTTAAGGTATGAAATGTGTTTCACATATCCATGTTGTTCTTGTTAGTTTGTTTGATTTTTCTTTCTTTCTCTCTCTCTTTCTTTTTTCTCTTTTGTATGGTTCGTAATTATGCTTGGTTCAACCTTTGTAAACTTCAGCAATCCAGGAGATTCTAAGACTTCCCGTGTTTCTAGACTAAAAAAATTGTTCAGGTCTGTTCTTACAAAGTTATCTTTATTTCAAGTCCGCCTGTGTTTTGGGCTGCACACTGTTTGGGGGGAAATAGATTAGTCCAAATTTAAGGAGTTTCGTCGATTGTGCATGTATGGCATTATAAGTATAGCTATTTACAACATTGTTAAACGTTTAACTGTTAAAAGCGAGTGTGAACGTTTAACGGTGTTTAGACCATAATAGCATACGCAGCAGTCATGGGTTCATCTTGTGAAACCCCAAAGTTCTCTAAAAGTTGTTTACGTTTTCAGTTTTGACAGCCGTGCACGCGCTCTGAAGTTGTTTATTGAACAGCCGCGTGCACGCTAACGGTTCGTGCACGTTCTTTTCAGATCTGCAGCGACTGCTGACTGAATGTGCAGGATAACAATAACAAGAGAGCATCAGACGATACAGATACGAGAACTACGGCAGAAGATTGAAACAATGATGATGGAAAACAGAGGGGAAATTAAACAAATGAGGAGGATACACAGCATGGTCAGCATTGTCAATTGTAAGTCATTTTGTTGTGACATTACCTCTCTATTTTACACATATAAAAGTCATGAGAAGCAGCTTTGGTCAAATATTATTTCAGACTAAATTAACAGAGAAGGTCACATATTCTTTAATGAATTCATCTCAGTATCATGGTCGAGTAATAGTGCTAAATATCCTTGATCATCTCTTGTCTTTGGTGCGAAAATCTTGGATCAGAGCGCTCTAATCAATTCAATCATGTTCATTTATAGAGAAGTTAATTTTTTGTAGTTTTTGTGTGATAAGTTATCTTAAACATGAAAACCAAGTTAATATTTAATGCATTACTATAACATCAGTGAAACTGTGAGCTACATGCAGGATAACAGTATGTGAGGAAGAGGTTTCTGCTCCAGTTCTCTGATACAGATTGATGAAGGTGAATCAAGAGAGGGACTGGATCCAAACGCAACAAACTCATTTAATTTAAAAATAAAATAAAAAGTGCACAAGAAAACGTAACAAACCTCTAGGGAGCTCAGCCAAGACTTCAGAAGGAACTGAGAAACAGAGGACTATATTTACAGGAGATAACAACTATTAGCAAAACCCCTACAAATGGAAACCACCATTTCAACATAAAAGTCCCCATAACAATCACAGGGAATCCAACCGGACAGATGTTACAGACACACTGGAAAAATACCAGTGTTCCTCACTTTATTTGGTTGACTCCTTTCTGATATAGTGCATAACTCCTGTGCACAAGGGGAATTGGAGAATGAATGAACAATGATTGATCTCATTGTTGTAGTTTCAGGAGAGTCTCCAGATGAGATTGATGTGATCCCTGAGAGCAAAGACCAGACCAGACCGGTTCTGCTGGGAGAAACTGGATCTGGGAAAAGTGCCACTGGAAACAGAAACCTGTTTGGAACTTGAGCCGGTTCAAACTCTTAAATGAAACAGAGCAGCTCAGATGCATCTCAATCATTAAAAACAGCTAAGAAAAACCTAAAATGCTTCAAATGAAAAACATATGAGGTGCCTTAATGTACTAAAACTGATCTTACAGGTTCTAAATCCGAATATTGATGATGCTTACTTTTTAAAGGTGAGCAGATATATAGAATATAAAGTCAAGTCACCTTTATTTGTATAGCGCTTTATACAAACTGATTGTGTCAAAGCAGCTTTACAGTGTCAAACAGGAAAAGAGTTTGTCAGTGATGAAAGAAGACAGTAACCAGCTCAAGTCAGTTCATCGATGATCCTCCAGTTCTCTTCAGTAGTGTATGTGTGAGAAACCAGACTCAGTTGGGGGTCAGTTCTCCTCTGGCCAGACAAAACAGCATGATGTGCTTTAATTCCAGCCTGCAGCACAGGTGCAGCGGACTCGTCTGGGTCTTGTGTAAAATAGTTCAGTGGTTTCTATGAATATGTGTAACTGCTGTAGTTTCCTTTCTGAAGCATGGATCACCAGCAAACCCTGGAGGCTGTAAAACATGTTATTGGGGCCCGAGGAGAAACAGAAGATGTGTGAAATTCAGTAAGAATAATCATTCATGATGCATCAGAAGCTCATTGAAGCTCTCACAGCTTCAGCTTGTTAACATGATTGTTTAAAATAATGAAGCTGATATATTTTATTTAGATGATTCATGTACTTACACTTAAGATGATTATTTCATTATTAAATCCTTAACAAACACAATTTTAACCAATTTCAATACTAACATAAATCCATAATATTATAAAACATTTACAGTCTAAAAATATTTTAATTCAATATTAACTTTATTCAGTATTAACGTCTAAATGCTACTGCAGTGCAATATAATCTCAATCACACATGGTGCTTATTTCTTCCTTCAGTAGCAGAGGGAGATATAATCTGTTGCTGTCAAAACAAAAATGACCCATCTGATAATAAATATGTTTCATACATACTGAAGTAAATCATTGAAGCTTGATATTCAACTCGTACCTCTGCTGGGCACGATTTACATGAAATGAAAAAATTCACAAACAATACTCATACACGAGCTGCATGCAATATCGAAATATCTAATGACATGTTTGGTAACATTATGTTTAGACTTTCTGGTCATCAGTTTCCTTTTCATGCTTCAGCTTCACAGATAAACAACCATGATGTTTACAGGAAAACACTCTGGTTAAACAAAAATATTCTGGATCCCTTTGATTACGGTAACCTCATTTGAAACAAGAGTTATTAGGTAAATGTGCTGTTGTTTATGCAGTTTTAATAATGCTTCAAGCCAGCTTAAATAGACAAATACATATTTATTCATGAATATTAAAGACATTGCTCTTCATGAACTCATTTGTTAGAAAATGTTTAGGGTAAGAATCCTGAGAATGCGTGACAGTGTTGAATTTCACACCTTAGCAATAAGCTATTCTAGTATTATTACCAGGCTGCATAGAGTTTAGTGTTTTTATTTCACTGATGACAGATTAATTCTGATGAATATGGAATCTGTTCCTCTGTGCAGGTGAGACGAGAGCTGCTGCACAAATCTAACTCGTTCATAATTTCACAACGCTTGTTTTATTTAATAAATGTAAAATATGGGGATTAAATGTTGATGGGAAATTTATATGACTCCTCTAAGCTGACTTATAGTTTTTGACTTTATGACAACACAGTCAATATTTTGAAAAAAAAAAAAAAAAAAAACCTTATGTTTGTTTAGACGAGGGAGATTTTGAGTGAGCTCTAAACTTCCTCTTCAATTCAGTTGATCAGATGTTTGGGTTTTTATTGTGTTGTTGTCTGTGTACATATGTTGATTTTATATCGTATCACTTCTGTATAGATCAGCTGAGGTGGATTTTGGCTCTTTTCATAGTGTTTTTGTCTCTAGTAGCCTACAGTAGGCGGAGCGGCTGTACAATGTGGGCCGGCCCTTTGCGTAAATATATATATATATATATATATATATATATATATATATATATTATATATATATATATATATATATATATATATATATATATATATATATATATATATAGGCTAAAGAATGAATTACAGTAAATGTAGGTAGGCTACATCCCTCCATCGGCCCCAGACGAATGTCCCGCGAAGCTCACTTGAGTCAAACATCGTAAGAATGTTCACAGACGCAGACGCTGAGATTCAAAAAAAAAAAAAAATATCAAACGAAACACAATATTTATCCACCTGAACGCGAGCTGAGGTAGCCCAAGATTTAGCGATATTTGTCAACTGTTTATGATTTAAAAAAAAAACAAAATGTTAAACGACAGACATTATTTTTTAGGGATTACTTTTAATGACATTTACGTTATTCGTCACAATATAAGAGTTAATGTTTGGAAATGCTTTCTTCTGTAATTTCACGTGTCTAAAATATGTAAAAAATAAATAAATAAATCTATATAATCACATATGAAGACTTGTTTTAGTTAAAACAGGACACGGAGCTACTGCTTCACCATCAGAGTATCTGTATTTTCTGATAAACATTAAAAGCATTGCAACACATTTCATCAAACTTTTTTTTTTTTTTTTTTAATTCAACATAGCTGAAACATGAGTGACAGGAGAGCACTGCAACTACATGAAATACATTTTTAACAGGCAACGTGTGCATGGTTTACTTTACAATGTTCTTTCAAACATATGAACTGTACAGGTATCCCAACACTTAATACACCATGTTTACCCATTTAGAATATTTTCAGTGTTCCTTTTAGATTTCAGAGAACTCATAAGAGTAAAATTAAGAACAATAATCAAATGCATTTTATATATTTACATAACGTGAACATGGCTTAATGGACAATCGCTTCGATGTAGCCTACACATTCAAACTGATTAGCTCTTCGGGATGCCTTCTGCATTTTTTAAGATACAGGAAAGTATGAAACTCCATTTAATCAACTCTTGAACTTTTAGAACACACATCTGGAACTAATAAAAACTCATTTCCCATTTCTCACAAATTTACACATTTAACTTACCTTAGTGATTAGGCAAATAAAACTTAGTGACTACAAGAACACGTTGTCTCCATCAGGGAATGTGTGATTAGCACATGCGATGCACAGACTGTACTCCATACAAACTTTAAACATCCGAAACAACCGCATATTCACCCTTTAAAGGATAACATTTGCATTTCTCATAACTTTAACATATTAAGAACGCATATTATGTTTACATGAATTTCATACCTGATGAGGGGAGATGTGAATAGTTAATGAAACACAGGACACCCGAGCTGCTGCTTCACCGTCAGAGTCTCTGTATTTTCTGAACAGTGCCGCAAACAGATGAACACTTCCGGAGGGAAAACAACCAAGCACTCAGTGAATCCTTCAAGACTGAGCAGGGAACGAACGTACACTATAAAGTGCATTCGGAAAATACATTCACTTGGTTTAAAGTTCAGTGTTCCTCTTATATAATTTGTTTGCTATTTTTCTTAGTTTCTACACATTGGTTTTTTGTTGGAACCACCACATGGCATTTAAACTTACCTTAGTGATAGGCCTATTAAACTGTCTCTCTAAAACAGGGGTCGGGCAACCTTTTCGGCATGACGTGCCATTTTTAATTTTTCTGGTTAACCACTGTGCCCCCCCCCCCCCCCCCCCCCCCCCCCATATATAGTTTGCCTGTACTGAACACCACTCTATGTGTGTGTGTGACAAGGCCTATGCATTAAAAACGTTCAGTTCAATCACCGTTCTATATTAATGCGCTGCTTTAAACTGATGCACACACACACCACTGGCACATAGAGATCTGAGATCAGCTGTGCAAAAAGTAACATTCAGAAGCTCATAAACTTCTTGTCAGCCCTGCCACGCGACTTTTATTAATCGATACTAAATGCAACATTATATTTCTCAGCAAGGAGGGAGTAAAATCGCTGTTTTAAGTAACTAAACTCAGCTTCATTGTTTAGAGAGAGAGACAAACGCAGACAATTTACACATCTTTCTCTCTCTCTGTCAAAATGGCCATATTTGATTAAAAAAAATAGAGTAAGCATCACTGGATATAGTTGTCTGTCATTTATCATTTCTATCTAAAACTAAAAAGTTGACTCATATTAAATTATTTCTAGCTTCATCTTACCTCGCTCTCTTTACCGTTAAACTGAAGCTTCGCGCTCTGCTTCTGTGAACAGTAAACCGCGCCTACCTAACTGATTTGATTGGCCATATCTCAGTCATTTTGACCTTGACTAGCACTGTTAGACCGCAGAGGCTTTGATCTGTGCTGTTTGAGTGCGGTGCTCTGGGTGCGGTTTATTTTAGTTTTGTTTTTGAACAAATAGAGGTTAAGTTTCGTTATTGGTTACAACGGTTCATTAAGTGGAACCACGCCATTTCCAATTTTGGATTAGATACATGATAGCCTAACATTCAAGCGAGTCACTCTAAAAAAAAGAATCATCAGAAGTTCATATAAAACGCCACCTAAAGAGCACATATCAGAAAAAACCCCGAAGAGAAACAGCGGAGCATATGTGTGACACTAACAAAAAAACCCCGACGAGGGACTTTAAGACATTTGAGCGTGAGTTGTTCATTATTCTGACTCATATGTGTGACACTGACTAAATGTTCTGATAACTCCAGGAGCTCAGCACTTCTTTGAAATCATTAGTCAGCATGATTGCGTCAGACGAGAAGTCTCTCACACACAAAAAAAAACAACAAAAAATTTTTACTTTAGAGTAAAATAACCAGGGCTGGACTGGGATGCAATTTAAGGTCGGGAAATCTCACACTTGTCCAGGCCACACAGAAAAAAAAAGGGGCCAAAATTGGTACTTTAGAGTATAATTCATACCCTTAAAGTACTAATTTGTAGGCCTACCTATTAGGGGTAAAAAAGGAACAAATATATCCGTTTATGGGTACTGTTCCAGTAACAAGCTGTTCCCCTTATTTCCTGTATATAGCCTATACAACAACAGTTTCTGAAACCAGAAAACCCTATTATTTGTACGGCCATCACATAAATAAAGGTCTAAAAGCTCCATGGAAAATAAATAAAGGTTCTCTCTTGCACTGCACCTTCACTTCACTATAACTTTTATTTAGCAGGGATGCTTTAAATTGATCAAAAGTGATGATAGAGACATTTATAATGTTACAAAGATTCTTATTTCAGATAAATGCTGTTCTTCTGAACTTTCTATTCATCAAAGAAACCTGGAAAAGAAATCTAATCTGTTTTCAACATAATAATAATAAATGCTTTTTTTGAGCAGTGAATCATCATATTAGAATGATTTCTGAAGATCATGTGACACTGAAGACTGGAGTAATGATGCTGAAAATACAGCTTTGAAATCAAAGGATTATATTTTAATAAAAAGATTTCACAATATTACTGTTTTTGCTGTATTTTGGATCAAATAAATGAAGGCTTGGTGAGCAGAAGAGACTTGTCTAATACACTATTGAATTATTAGGCTGTGAAAACCTTTTGACTGCTAGTGTACTAAAACACAATTTCTAAAGTGCCTAAATGTCAAAACTAGTGTAATATATTTGTTGAAAGTCTAATACACTATTGAATTATTAGGCTGTGAGCCTGTTACTTGTATTATTTTTGTCGCTGTCTGCTCTAGCTCCCTCCCTAACGATACTGTCACTTTGAATTTAAATCTAGAAACCTCTACGTGAAAAAACCCACCCAAATAAATTACATTGGAATAAAAAACAAAATTAAAATTAAATATGTATTAAATATTAAAAATGCAGCTAACGTCCTACACACAGCAATATAAACGAAGGGCTGTTCTATTACATTACTTATATAAAAAAAAAAACAATTCATAAAAATAACTATAACAACAACATTATACAAAAAACTATTCATACTTTGAACTATAAAAAATACAGTATTTATTTAAAAAAACGTAGAGGGCATTAAAATAATTATAACAACACTGGTAAAACATCCTCAGCACCCAAATCATAATCCTCATAATAATAATATAAACACTAATTAAAAAACTCTCTTTTAAATAAAACTTAATTTTTTTCTACAACAATAGTGTTTACCACATCGAAACCACCATACACTGTAAACTCAATAATAATAATATCAATAATATAATTCAGTTTCTAATTTCAGAGTAATTAAAGGGTGCAAAGAAAAAAATATTTAATTTTTAAAATTAAAATGGTCTTTTCTGTTCTGTGTTTGTTTTTCAAAACTGTCTCAGGGCATTTGCTGCTATTAATACATAAGCACCTTTTACAATACACGACCAACCAACCATAAAAACTCTACTATACGGCCCCAAAGATCAGAATAAGACAATATTTCAGCACCTGCCCCATAAAGGTCTACGCGCGGCCCAAAGATCAGAATAAGACTATTTATTACAATCAATTAAATAAAAATCATCCCATGCGAATTAATGTCCTTCTTTAAGACAATTGGCTGGATGTCATAGGCACACCATTAGGTCAAGTTTATTCGTACTCACAGCATGAACGGACAGCACCCCACCCCACGCAACCCATCCAGTCCTATGTAGTCACTGGTGAAAGCACCCCGTGGCGTTCTCTCTCGATCGTCACTACAGCTCTCGAGTCAGTCAGCACTCGTCTCAAACACTGCTATTCCACAGGATTCCGTGAACCACAGACTCGTCTGCAGGACGCTGCGCACTCACATAGCCACGTGCAGCACGCTCACTGCCCAGACGCCGGAGCAAGTGCAGACCTGACTCTCTCTCTCTTGCTCGTCCTTTCGTTAGACCAGTTCCAGATACGACCGCCGCTGTTGCCCCCTGTCGTCTTCTTCTTCTTAGTTTTATGGCGAGTTGCAATCTTTGCGCATATCACCACCTACTGTGCTATCGTGCAGTCAGGATTTTCTTTTATTATACTAGTTGTTCTGTCTCAACTCTGAAGCCATCCAGAGTCCAGGTATCGTTGATGCTGCGTGTTCAGCTCCTCCACACTGAACCCTTTAACGACTCCAAACGAAACAGAACATCTTTTATATTTTATTCTCTTATCATCCAAATAAAATCCTATATCCTGTTTTATCACTATTAAATTCATATCCCAATAAATATCCCTTCTTACCGTTATCTTTTAGATATGCTATTAGCGATTTCCTCCCTATCCTCGCTATTCTTTATACATCATATATTACACGCTCAACTGTTTCTTTCCAACCACAAAATTCACATAACACAAGCCGTTAACATGTACAGCAATTAAAAACAATGAGGCATTCAGAATGCCTGAAAAAAAAAGCCAGTCTTAATCGAGCTATTATCCCTCTGCAATCATTCTAGTATCTACCTGCTTTTGATTTTTATATAAACTTCTTCCCTTATAATCTAAATTCCACACTTCTTGCCATATGCCAGTTGATCACTTATTTCATTCCCAATTAAACCTAACCTATAACTGAATATAAAATTAATATCAATCTAAATTCAATTCTAAAACAAATTATAACTCCAATTTCATCACCCAATTAATTCCCAATGACCCCCATATGGGCTGGAACCCAACAAAATCCTATTAAAATTCCTTTCCTTTGAATTCGCCATATTAACATTAAAATGTCATTCATTAAATCTTCTCTAGATGACTGGTGGCTGGATAATGAAGTTAAGACAGAGCAGAGTCTGAGCGGATCACAGCTCTGTCTGGAGTCACTTCCTCTATAATTGCCACCATTTCAACAGAATATATTGATAATTCAGATGAATATATCCAAGTCAGAGATATATATTCCTGCTCCTGTCATCCCCTTATCTGGATCTTTGGACCCATCAGTGTATATTTGTGTCTTCCATAAAATCTTCCAGATATATCCCTATATACATTACATTTAAGTATTCCCATTTCCTCCCATTCCTTTCTCTTGTCCAGTATCTCCAGATGAATTTTTGCTTCAGGTATTATCTATACATGCACTTCACTCCATACTGGAGAAATACTATATCAAATATCTGGTATTTTTTTGCTAACTGGTTTATATCCCACCCAAATCCTCTTCTGTATTACTCACATACTCCCAGCAGTCTTTTGGAACATCTTTAGCAATATTGTCTCCAGCATAACTATTAATAGATGCCCAGTATGCCAATGACAATTTGATGTTGATTCAGCGATTAAAGCATTCACAGGTGTTGATTTGACGGCTCCTAAACACATTCTCTGTATTGTATTCTATCTAGCTTCTGATGCCGCACCATATATCACGCAGTCATAATCAAATACAGACTGAATCAAAGCTTGATACACTTTCATCATTGAAGATCTTTCTGCTCCCCATTCTCCACCAGCTATTGCCCTCATAACATCTAAAGTTTTCTTTTTCTCCACTTCTTCTATATGTTTTTTTCCAAGTGTACCTGCTATCCAGCCAGATACACAAATATCTGAATTATTTCTCTTGTTCTAGCAGTTTGCCTGCCATATATTGGTAATACAATATCATTAGGAATTTCTTTTCTTCTACTAAATATCATATAACATGACTTACTAGCTGATATTTTAAATCTCCAGTCTATACTCTTTTACCATCTTTCAACCCTTTTTAATAGCAGATTGAATACTTGAAAGAACTTGGGTCAGTTTGGTCCTCTCTTTCATATAGCTCCATCATCAGCATAAAGTGCACAACCTATCCCAGGTCCTAAATTATCAAAATATCATTTATCATAACATTACCTATGATAACTTCCTTGTGGAATGCCATTCGCTGCATTAAAAAAAGATGACTGGCACGAGCCCAGTTGAACTACAAATGTTCGACCAGTTGTATAATTTACCTTCTATACCCATTTTTGAAGCTTTATATAGCAATCCTTCTCACCATACTGTATCATATGCCTTTTCTACAGTATATCAAAGTATACTCCTATCATAATCTCTTTCATATTAATTGCCTTTTCTTTATCATTACTGACTTTACTTTTAATCTTTTACTTCTAAAGCCACACTGACAATTGCTAAATAAACTCCATTACTCTAAATAATTTCTCTAAATCATAATTTACCCTTTGAACTATTAATTTCTCCATTAATTTGCATAAATTTTGATGTCAATGCTATTGGTCAATAACCTTCAGGATTTGTTGGATTTTTCGCTGTCTTTAAGTTTGGAATTATAATTGCTTGTTTCCATGTTTTTGGAATTATTCCTTCTCTCCATATTTTATGGTATAATTTGAGTATCAATAAAATAACATTAAATGAAAGATGTTTACACATCATGTAACTCATCCTGTCACATCTGGGGCAGTATTTGCACATTTCTGCAGTGCTATTTGTAGTTCTGAAATGGTAAAATCCATTTTCCACACTTGATCTATAGTGGTCCATGCTACTGTTTCTGTTTCTTCTCTCTTGCATAATATTTGGATTGGTTCCAAAAATGTTCTTTCTTTGAATTCTTCACTCCAATTCTAAACTATGTAAATCCTTCTAAAAACCTTTCCAAGCATATTTGCTTTTTCTATATCTGATATAGCCATTATAACATTCTCAATGAACACTGGAGTTTCTCTAAAATCCACTTTCCACACTTTATCTATAAAACCTTCCATCTTACAAACTTTATCAATACTTCTCTCATTGGCTCTTGCTCCACTGCATATAAAAACAACAGTGTAAGGGTGGTTTCCCTACAGTGGTTCAGGCTGTAGGATTGCCGAAGGACTAAAGAAACGTTATCAGCACGATGGTATAAAACTGTACATTTCTAGTCTGTTACCACCCACTGCCACTTATACCAATCACGGAAATAAGCGCAGTTACAATAGCTAAATATGTGGGAGAGCGTTGCTATTAAGTGACTATATTGTATTGCAATAGGTAGCACTTCAAAGTTAATACTGAATCAAGATTAGTTAGCACATAATTAATAATTGAAATGGTTTAATAACAATATTTTGTTATGCTTACACTTGAATTGGTTACAAAATAGATGAAGAGTAGTAAAACATATAGTTAAATGTACCTAACATGTATGTAAAATATTACCTGAGAGAGAAAGAGAGAGGGGAAGATGAAAAGAGGGAGAAAAAGAGGGAGAGACGACAGAGGGCAGAGCCCTGAGAAGAGAGCTCCAGCAAAGAAAAGCCAGCCGAGAGAAAGAGACAGAGCAACATTTACAGTCTTCTTTTATCCCTTCCTTGACCATGTGACTGAAACCCAAATGTGAGACATTCAAACTGACCAATCAGCAGACTACAGCTTCACCCACTGTGCAAAAGGTGTGACAATTAGCAGACCCCCGATGCATAAACATGTTGGCCTACAGGCCTTGATCGATATCAGCAATTCTGTGCCTTCAGGAATGCCAAATGGCCCTTTTGTTACTCAAGATAGTTTGGGACAGGAAAACAGAAGTCTTTGATAATTTTTGACCCTACAGTTCCCCCCTTGGCACCGTTGGCCACACCTAAAGAGGCAAAAGGTGACACAGTCCATAGAAATATGATTTCTGTTGTGTGCAGATGTCATCTTCAGACTTCTGGTCCAGACGTGTTGCAGTTGCAGCTGGTCAGTCTTTGTTCTCCTTTCAGCCCTGTGTGAGAGATCTTCCTCAGATGGTGTTGCACCCTTCATAGATATGCAAATCGTCCACTGAATACTTCACACCTCCACAAGAGCAGGCACTGAAGTGGGGTAGAACCCCAGTGTTCCTCTTTCTGAAGCAGGACACGGGATGTGAAACTTATGAAGCAGGGATCATGTGATTTAAAAAGAACATATGGCACAACAAACAGCAAAAATAACATGGCATTTAGCATTGGTCAGACATTTGATGTGGTCAGATTGAATTTGTCTCTGGCAAAAGGCCCCTTAAATGGATGTACTTAAAAAGATGGTCAAGGTGAGAACAAAAGATGATCTGAAAAGCTCTTAAACTGTTTTTGGAAACATAAAAATAACTGCATTATATAATATAAATTATTAACAATTATTGTTAACACCCCCCTTCATCAGTAAGAGTATCAGCAAATATTCAGTGTGACCAAATACAGAAATTAAAATTTTCAAAAACAATCATTGTTGCAACTGAAATGGACAACATACAAAGAAACAGAAATCAAATTAATTACATGACATATCAGTGAAAATGTTTGTACTTAGGGAAGAATGAGAAATAATAATTTACCTCTCAAACTTGAGGAACAAACTGTGTGAAAAAAAATGATTAGGTAAACCCAAAGAAAATAAAAACAAATGATAATGGGATGAAATCTACAATTATAATACAGTCTGGATGTATAGACTTAAAAAATTTTTTTTGCATACATTTTTGAGGCAGTATCAGACAGATTTGATCCTGTGTGTGAAGATCAAATGGTGTTATCTGTGTGTCTGTATTTAGCTGTGGCTATGTGTAAGTGTAATCATGCTCCAAACAAATACAAGGAAGTTTTTACAATTGTGATGCAAATTTAGTCCTGTAGTAACAGGGAGCCAGCCTGAGAATGTGAGTATGCGGTGTGATCTGGCTCAAAATGCTTCAATACCAATGTTTTTTGTTAAGGGGCATGATGAAATGCAAAGTTCAGAGGTATTGGATCCTGTTGTGAGGAAGGCATTTTCATTGTTAAGACAATTGTGAATCACACTGTGGCCCCATGGCAATTCTAGGCTCCTGTACATGGCTTAACTGCAGCTATATGGAAAATAGCAGAGTGTACCACTCAGGAGACAAACAAACTCAGCATAGACACACATTCAACTTGAAATTGCTATACAATTCCAGTATTACAGTTATTCCAATTTCAAACACACACATGGTCTAGATGCATAGCATCTACAACCTTAAACCTAAGTGTTTCACACACTTACAGTGAAGCAGTCATGTATTTTAAAAAGAATAAACTCAACTAGTCGTTGTACACATGTAGTTATACAAACAACTATAATGTGCTTTATGCCCACAATATGTTTAGCACAATTTCAAATTTGAAAATACAAACAGGATAATTGACATTTGGATGTTTACATATTAAACTATCTGCTATTAAGCTGCTAACCCACTAGCAAGTGAAGTCAGTAGCTGGAGGCCTTGCATGAACAATGCAGTCAACTCACTAAGAGTTTTACCTGCAAATGAGCATTGATATCTGCCTTTAGAAAGTGGTTTCCTATCTTTCTGAAAATAAGGTGGAGGTCTACCCCTACCCAGTGACCAGCATTTTTTTCCTCTGTATGGCCTATTTTGTGACAGGAATTACAAAACCTGCTATCTTTGCCACAGGGTTGTTTGCTGTGTTCTCCTGAAGTTTGAGGATTTTCATGACTCTCTAATGCTTTCTTTACACCATGCGTTCTGGTCCACGACTCTGCGCTATTATGATGCTGCATCACCTTAAGAACTGAAATCGGCACACTTTTTTGAGCAGTGGCACATGCTTCCTCTGAACTAAAAGTTCTAGAATTATCACAGGAAGTCACCTCTTCCAAGAAGTGAACATGCTTTTTAGCCCCATCACTGTTGAGTGTTTTGGGGAGACATGAACTCTTGTGCATTTAGCTTAGCCTTAAGATCTGCAATGGTGCCCTTGTGATTTTTAAATTTTTCACTCAGAGCTAACTGTTCAGCTAGTGATTTATCTAGCTGTGATTTGAAGATTCTGAATCATTGCCTCTGACTTTTGTATTTCTGCATTTTTAGAATGCAGTTCTTTACAATTAGCAGCTATACTTGAAGATAGATGTTTTCATCAAATCACGTAGTCGAGTACAGCTTATGAAGTTTAAAGCCTCAATTGTTTCACCATGTTTTTGATTTCTTTTGATGTTTACCAAGTATGTCCCACCATCTGAACATTTCATCATCTGAACATCTAGTATCAATATATTCTTTCTTGAGTTTGCACAAGGTAGGCTCAAGTTTTTTGCTCCATAAAGCAAACAATGCATCACTTGCTTTAGAGATTTTCCCTTCCATCCCTGAGGAGATAATCTGAATGTTGTCGGATTGTACAGTAATGGGACTACTGAAGCTACTTTCAACCTTCTAATTACTATACCATGCAAAATATGGAGAATGAAAACATACTTACCAAGTCCGCAATCAGAAGGCCAGCTTTAATCCATTCATAAGATCAACTATGAAAAAATCCTCATTCTGATGACCAACCAAAGTAAATCTCAGAAAACTCACTGCAAGGGATCCCGGGTTTCGGCACCATCTGTAAGGGTGGTTTCCCTACAGTGGTTCAGGCTGTAGGATTGCCGAAGGACTAAAGAAATGTTATCAGCACGATGGTATAAAACTGTACATTTTCTAGTCTGTTACCACCCACTGCCACTTATACCAACGACGGAAATAAGCGCAGTTACAATAGCTAAATATGTGGGAGAGCGTTGCTATTAAGTGACTATATTGTATTGCAATAGGTAGCACTTCAAAGTTAATACTGAATCAAGATTAGTTAGCACATAATTAATAATTGAAATGGTTTAATAACAATATTTTGTTATGCTTTACACTTGAATTGGTTACAAAATAGATGAAGGGTAGTAAAACATATAGGTTAAATGTACCTAACATGTATGTAAAATATTACCTGAGAGAGAAAGAGAGAGGGGAAGATGGAAAAAAGCACAAAAAGAGGGAGAGAGGGCAGAGGGCAGAGCCCTGAGAAGAGAGCTCCAGCAAAGAAAAGCCAGCCGACGAGAAAGAGACAGAGCAACATTTACAGTCTTCTTTTATCCCTTCCTTGACCATGTGACTGAAACCCAAATGTGAGACATTCAAACTGACCAATCAGCAGACTACAGCTTCACCCAAAAGGTGTGTGACAATTAGCAGACCCCCTGATGTATAAACATGTTGGCCTACAGGCCTTGATCGATATCAGCAATTCTGTGCCTTCAGGAATGCCAAATGGCCCTTTTGTTACTCAAGATAGTTTGGGACAGGAAAACAGAACTCTTTCACAATTTTTAATCCTAAAATAGTTTTAGTAATTCTTCTCGTATTGGCTCTTGCTCTCTTGTATTTCAACATATAATCCATATTCATATTTTTCCTAAATTGCTTAAATGTCTTATTTTTTTTCTTTTACTGCTTTGCTGCATTCTTCTGTCCACCATGGAATCTTCCTAATTTTCCGCAGTTCTTTGAGGGCTGTCGTATCTTTCTTCTTCTTTGTCGTCTTCTTCTTCTTCTTTGGTGTTTATTGGCGGTTGGTAATCTAACTGACTGGTGCATTACCGCCATCGACTGGAATAACGTATGGATCAGGATTTTGCTTGTAGGACAAAATAAACCGTAAAAACCAATCAAAACAGATAAACAAACTAGAAATCAAAACAAAACAAATAAAAATAATTAAAAGAAAAAAAATCAATTAAAAAATCTATATTCTTTTATATGAGTCAATTTAACCAAATTATGCTGAGAAAAAGTCCCAGAGTCATGATGGACTATAATCCCCTAGTCTTATCAAGAGTTTCATTGTCCTCAACTCCTACATGAGCAGGAACCCAAACAAAGCCAACGTTCAAGCCCTTCTCATGTAAACAGAATATGTTTTAATGCATTTCATTAATGACATCTAATCTGATGATTTCATAGTTTTAATGCTTAAAAGAACAGACCAACTGTCTGATGCAATTATTCACATTATTTTCCTGTATCCAGTTTAAAGCTAGTAGTACTTCCACAAGTTCAACTGTACATACTGATAATTTATCTGTTCTTCTTTTTATTATCTCATGTTGAGGAATATAGACTGCTTTTCCTTTGCATCCTGTCTCTGGATCTTTTGAGCCGTCAGAGAATACCATTTACTTACCCATATTTTGCTGTTTAATGTAATTTTGTGCTAATAAACCTTTAGGCATCTGGATAGAATTATCCCTTATTTGTTGTTGAATATTAAAATCTATATATATCTGAAGAGCAAACTGTTGAGCTGTATTTCAGATTACACAACCCTTCATTCTCTGCTTTTATATCTCCTATCCATCCAAAGCTTCTTATATTATATTTACTGTGTTCCCAACATTCATATAAAACATGTTTTGGTATGATGAAAAATATTATGTCCTTCTATATTAATCCAATAGATTAACATAAGTTTAAGCCTCCTTATACATGAAGGCATCTCTCCTGTTTCTACTTGTATTCCCACTATTGGGGATGTTTTAAAAGCTCTTAATGCCTGTATCAATTTCCTCAAATATATCATTTATCATGAAAAGCACAGGGCTGCAAACACTGCCCTGTTGGATAAACTTCTGAATGTCCTCTCTTTTATAGTCCTGTCAAAAAGAAAATCCACCACCCAGTTGTATAGCCTGCCTCCCACACCTAACTTAATAAGCAGCCTTCTTTCCATAACATGTCATAAGCTTTTTCTATATCAAAAAATACTGCTACCACTATTTGTTTATTTGTGCTTTCCTAATTTCTGATTCCAAGATTAATACCGGATCCAGATCCCTTTATGAAATCCATTTCGATAAGGAGAAAAATAGTTTTGTTTTTCTAAATAATATGTTATTCTTTCCGTTATCATTCATTTCATCGTTTTCCCTTGTTGTGAAGTTAGTGCTATAGGTGTATAGTTTGTGGGGTCTGATGCATCTTTCCCAGGTTTTAATATAGGTACTATAATAGACGGTTTCCATTCTGCCAGGATTTTTCCTGTGTCCCAAAATTTGATTGAATAGCTTTAGTACTACATAGAGAGCACTGTCTTCCATGTGTGCCAACATACTATAGCACATGTCATCATGACCTGGGGATGACTGTTTCACGTTCTGAATAGCCCTCTTTAATTCAAACAAACTAAAAGGCACATCTAAGTGCTCATTCCTGGCTGCTTTCCTTATATTTATACCAGGGTTCAATGCAAGCGTATTATCCCCAGCTTGTTTAGCTAAATCAGATACATTTTCTGAGCTGTACGTTTTCTCTAATGTTTCCCCTAGAAGTAAAGCTTTTTCTATATTATTTACAGCTGTTTTAATATAACTTATCAATACCGGAATTGTATATTTCCTCCTAATTCCACTCATTTTCCTAACCAAACCCCAAATATCTGACAACGATGTTTCTCTTCCTACACTATTGCAATACCGCCTCCAGCAAGCCCTTTTAGCTGCTTTAATTGTCTTCCGAACTACTGCCTGTAATTATTGAACTGGATCAATGTTTCCATCGTGTGGTGTTTCTTTACCTGCCTAAATGCTCTGTTTCTCTCTCTAACAACTTTACTACAATTTTGGTTCCACCACGGCACTCTTTTTTAACTCCCTTTCCTGAACTCTTTGGGGTTGATTCGTTTGCTGATTGTATAATGATTTCTACTAGTTTTCTATTATATTCATCTCCATGTAACACATCCTCACTACTTAATCGTTCACACTCATTTTTACTTATTTCTTGGAACACTTCCCGGTTCGCTTTATTTAACTTCTATCTTGATATCGCTGTAACCTCCTCTAGAGGTAACTCTATTCCAGTCCTGATTATAAATATAAAATGAAAAATCATAACTAGATCACTAGTAAATTCACTAAAATTACACCCCAAACCTTAACCCCTGCAATGCTGTTTGATACTATTGTTAGATCTATTACACTTTCTGTATTTTGACTGCTATTATACCTTGTACCTGTTCCATCATTCAAGCATACTAATCCATTATCTTCTAAATACTCCTCTATTGCTGCACTATTTGCATCTGTTTTCCTACTAGCCCATATTACATTATTACATATTACATTTTACATTCTTTTACATGGGTTATAATAATTTTTTAATATTATCTCATCCTTTCCTGCCCAGATTTTAATTACTATTGCTTCATTTTCTTTATCTATACTTATCAAATTATATCTCACTCCACATTGCACAAAAATTGCCACTCCGCCCCCATTTCCATTTCCCCCATCTTTTCTAATTGTTGTATATCCTTGAATTATAAAATCCCACTGCGGTTTGAGTCATGTTTCTTGAATACAAATTTATATCACTCAATGTCCATCACTCATTAGTTCATCAGATATAATTAGAAAAATAGAGGCGTGGCTTTGAGAATACTGTTTGCAAAAGAGAAAAGAAAGAAAACAACAATCCACACAACAGAAAACACAGCAATTCAATATAAACAGCAATCCCATGTGAACACATGCATTACTAAATATATACATATATAAAAATTGTGCCACACACAATTTATCCCTCACAACACATGTACGTTACACACATATGTCTGAAACCCTGAGACAGCATTATCCATCTTATTATTATTATTATTATTATTATTATTGCTTTCAGAAATCAATCTGTCATTTTATAATGAACTCTTTTAAAGAGTATATGATTTCTGTTTGGTTATAATTAATATTCCACATGTTAACTTAACATAGAGGCTACTAGTATTTTAGACAAACTGATGTAGACTGCAAACACACTGTATGACTACTTAATTAACTAACCACACATGGGTGTGCACATTTAATAAGAAGAGGTAACTATGAATTCTGCTTTGTGAAAATTAAACTCTTTCTAGCCCCAGATGTGAGCGAGAGCTAGAAAAATCTATAAATTATTGTTTGATTTGGCTCAAGGAGCACCATTATATTTCCTCTTCAAGCACGATATCTGAAAGATTTCTCCTGATTTAATGAGGGAACATCTTAGGGATTTCATGATGATATAAGAGTTTAGTTTATTGTTTTGGCTTCATATGAAAATATGATACTCAATTCAAAATTGCAAAAAGTTTTGTGCGGACTAATTTATTCTGTGGGAGAAATAATTATATAGTCAATCGCCGGTTGTTTTGCTGGTGAGTGGCATTGCTTTTTGTCTGTATTTGTATATAAATTTAATGTGATAATATTACTAAATGTGGTTGATTGTTGCTTTAAATTTGTTACATTCTGTTTGATATGATTTTTTAATGACTAAATGCATGCCATATGAATAGCCACTCAGCTATGCATAGATCAGTCTCAGTAACCATACATATTTTGTAAAAGTTTGTTTAATAACTATGGTTGATACATGCTACTTTAGCAAAACCACGACTAGACAATGCTGTGGTAACACACAACCACATTTACAATGCAACCTGTTAAACTCTTGAAATCAAACTGTCTGCATCATTGATATTTCACCATGAGGAGAACTCCATAGCGCCATCTAGCGTCCAAGCTGTACAGGTGTAAATGTCAGAGGTTATTACTGAATGAATGAATGACTGAATGAAGTTGATTCAGCAAACAGGAGGAGTGTTTCTGTGTGTTGTCCTCAAGGTCTGTACTGTCTGAAATCACAGCTTCAGCTCATGTGAGATAATGTGGGTGGATCAGATCCTCGGATGACAGAACAGTACTGTCCTGCTGCACACAGAAGTAAAGCGGAGCTAAACTCTGTTTTACTCTCTTTGTTTTCTAAGAAGCTTACTGGACTTGCGGTCTGTCTGGAGATGGTGGAGGGACGTTCAGCACTTCGAGATAAGAAATCTGTCCACAGGGACAAATGCTGTAAATGAATCCAGAACAAGATTGAGTCTGATGTCAGAAAAATAATACATGAAACACATCCGCGGCATCATGTACCGAAAGTACAGTCATTTGCCAGGTTTTTTTCATGCTGAGATTAAATCATCGAAGGTCATCATTAAAAGCATTGGCTAATGAACTGAGATTGCCTGTATTTGTCATATATTTTATCATTATTATTGTAATGCTTGAGGAAATTCAGTGTTTGTATCAGTGTCCATTAAGATTCATATGTGATCTGTTTAATTTATAATATGTAAACCATCAGGGGCCCCATTGCTCTCAAAGATGATTGGAGTTGTGCATTATTATTTAATGTAAACATGATGGTAATTTTTTTTTTGTTGTTGTTGTTTTTTTTAGTTATTCTTGGTGATCAAAACTGTCCCTATTGATCAGAATAGAAGAAAGAAAGAAAAAACAAGAACGTGATGCAAATGAGCAAAAAAAGGTATGTTTTTTGTATTTTTGAATTATTTATATCTTGACAAAGCATGCAATGCATTTATTAAAAAAAATACACCAGTCCAGATCATCAGATTTAATATTAGTCAACTGTTTTTAATCAGAAATGTCCTGTGGTGAAATGTAATTTTCAGTAATTGATAATAGAAATGTTCTTTTTATTTTGTCTACTTCTACATGTTTTATTGTATAAAATGAACACATTGCTGTTCAGTCCTGCAAGCTTGTGTGACTCCTGTCAGAGCTTTAAAAATCAGTCTAAAGTCAGTGCATTTAGAGGATTATTGGTGTATTTTGTAGGTTTACTCAAGCCTTCTTGCGTATCATGCTCCGTTTGTTCTGACCGCTAGATGCTGCATTATTGCAGAAATAAATGTATTTAGCTTTAAGGGGCCTCACAAGGTTTTTCTTAGTAAATAAGCACTGCCTCCATACACACAATGAATTCACAGCACTTGTGTTTGTTGAATACAAAAAAATATTTGATGCAAAGGCACCAAGATGTAAATCTAGATTTAAAAATAACGGAGCAAATTTAAGTAGGCAAAGATGGGTTATGCTAATATGTAAACATTAAAGAGACAAAATAACTCCATATAAATTTTGTGTGTTGTGTATACTGAAAAAAAAAAGACTTATGCTGCTTCTTCAGTTTATTTAAAATAAGTTAAAGCAACACAATTCTAAACATTCTGTCTCAATTTTGTCGTTCAATCCACTTATAAATGTAAATGATAAATGTCTGATTATTCACTAATAACAATAAAAGACGGACTGTTTCAATCACATGAAAGAAGAATATGATCGCACTAAAGAGCTGCAGAAGAAGACTGAAGGAATGATGGCGAAGTTCATCAGCAGAAGTGACAGCATGGACAGTCTCATCAACTGTAAGCTGATGTGTATTACTTCAATAATAACACATGCACGTCTCTAAGTGAAAGTCCCTGATATCTGTCAGCCAATCAGAATCCAGTATTTGTGGTATAATCAGATTGGTGATTGGTCACGTGATCTTTCTGTTTCAGTTACAGAAGATCCAGATGGAAATGCTGTGATTCCTGAGAAGAAAGACCAGACCAGGCCGGTTCTGCTGGGAAAACTGGATCTGGGCAGAATGGAACAAGAAACAGCATCATCATCAATGAAATATCATTCAGAAACCAGTGAAAGGATCAACAAGAAGATCTCAGTGATCAACAATAAACTCATTAAAGTCCTTTCTGGATGATAATGAGTCTGCCGCCGATTTCCCACCAATCAGGAAAACAGGGAAGATGGTGGAGAAAAACGGAGGAACTCTTGTGTTCGTTCATTTTAATGTTTCATTCATTTCTTTATTTAACCAGGTTTAAAAAAAAAAAAAAAAAAAACATCTCTTTGAGATTAAAATCTCTTTTGCAAGTGTGACCTGGCCAAGAAATCAGCAACAAACAACATAGTATATACAAGTTTACATCATAACACAACCACAAATCAAAGATCACAACAACAATTCACCAAAGCATAAAACACACAGCTTTAGAACGCTTTGTAGATTATTCCAAGCCAAAATAGCATTATATCCAAAACCCTTTTTCCCTAGCTCTGTTCGAACCAGAGGAACTTTAAAATATATCAGATCGTTTGAGCGTAGTTTGTAGCATACCTTTGGTTTAGAAAAACTCAGAGACAGATAAGATGGAGTTAGACCACAATTAGACTTATAAATAAAACAATACAATTAGAACTTCTCTGGGTATACAACAATAGTAACTCAGCTTTCTCATTTAAAGTACAATGATGTGTTTGATAACTGCAACCAGGAATAAAACGTAAAACACTATGAAAAACAGGATCAAGTTTTTTTTAGATAATATCCGGGGCATTCATATACAGCAGATCACCATAATCCAAAAGTGGCAAGCAGGTAGCAGATACCAAACATTTGCTTGCATTAAAAGAAAATAAAAATCTATTTCTGTAGTAAAACCGCAATTTGAGCTTAAGTTTTGAAATTAATTTATCAATATGTAGCTTAAAAAAGTTGAACTGACTGTCAAATAGGATGCCCAGGTACTTATAACTTACAACATATTCTGTTTTTGTTCCCTGGAAAGATATAATGTCAGGAAGATTACTTGGATTGTTTTTCATGGGTTTATTGATTTCAGTGGCGTATGGGACACCTGTGCGTGGGGCCCCGTCGCAGGACATTCTAAAAGGCAGTGCTTTGAGAGACTGCAGAAGACGCGAGGCATGAGCGCAAAGAGTGCAGTGGAGCGGACTTAACATTCTACACGACGTGACAAAGTGACAGTGTCAGTACAGTTCGTCATAAATAGAACGAGGCATCAGTTTACTGATCGGATCGTGTCGCATCGCGCAGCATCCAGTGTAGAAAACATCACTGGGTTCTATTGTCTTTTGTTGGATCACGCCAATCGTGTCCGATGTAGACATGGCGTGAGTTTTTTTAATGGGTTATGTTATTGTCCTGCTTGTTTAAAATGTTTTTTTGAAATATCTGTATTGACTGCATGATCATATCATCATATTATTTACTGCCATACAAGCCACAAAGTAAAGCTTGGTGGATCGCATGAGGCTCAAAAGCTGTGCAATGAGTAACACTGCTGTAGACCTATGACATACTCTAAAGCCGACTACAAAATTACACTGCTATTCAGGAACAGACATTACCGTGGTTTAGATCATACTTAGTAGACCGTTACCATTTTGTCTACTTAAATGGTGAAAAATCCAAGTTAACATCAGTAAATTTTTATAAGTGTTAGGCCCTCTGTTATTTTCAATATACATGTTGCTGCTTAGCAACATTATTAGAAAACATGGAATTAGTTTCCACTGCTATGCCGATGATACTTAGTTATATATTTAATACTGACCAGATTAAATCTCTAAACTATCCAAGTTAACAGAATGTGTTAAAGATATAAAACATTGGATGACCAGTAATTTTCTTCTAGTAAATTCAGACTGAGCTATTACTTATTGCACCAAAAACCTGCACACAGAATCTCTTAGCTATGCTAGAGTCCTTACTAGGTCAATAAAATATGATCATATTACCCCAATTTGATCATCTCTACACTGGTTATCTATTAAGTTCCGTATTGATTTCAAAATATTGCTACTGACCTATAAGGCACTAAATGGTTTAGCTCCTGTATATTTAACTGACCTTTTTATGCCCTATAATCCATCACACTTTTTTGGGTCACAAAACTCTGCACTTTTAGTAGAACCTAGAATATCTAAGTCCACTGAAGGAGAGAGATAAATTTCCCATCTGGCTCCTAAACTCTGGAATAGTCTTTCTGATAATGTTCGGGGCTCAAACTCGCTCTGTTTAAATCTAGATTAAAGACACATCTATTCAGAAAAAGCATTCATATAATGAAACTCAATCTCACCCTTGTTTCCAGTTAGATCAGATAAAAGTCACAAACATATTTTTGTGTGAAACATAATGAACAGCAGCTATGCTAATTCTTTTCCATTTATCTTTCTTTTTCTTCCCCGGGATACCCATCTTGAGGTCTCTAGAGATTACACCAGCTCCAGCGTGGATCCAGCCTCATAGAAAGTCTTTAGATGACCAAACACCTGTGAAAAAATGATGCTGACCCCTGCGAGGACCCCAGATGACGCCAACTTGAATCAACATGCACAGCTGCCAAATATTATCTATATTGTAATCATGATCACACTTGTAATAATGGCTTTAATGAGCTTCTGCCTGAAATGAATTGTCAAGTCAAGTCTGCTTCATTGTCAATTCTTCCACATGTACAGTACATACATACAGAGAATTGAAATTGCGTTACTCTCAGACCCATGGTGCATACAGATAACACTAACAGTACAGCCTAAATATAAAATACAACTATACAAATAAGGGCATGATAAAAAAAATAATAAAAATAAATTTAAATAAAACAGCGCAAGGCACATGACAGATAGAGTACAAACCAGTGAAGTGAACAAACAGTGCAGATAAAAAGATTGTAGTGCAAAAAAAGCTTATTCAGTCTGGTTAAAGTGACAAGGGGCTCAGAGAGCAGTTATTTTATTTAAACTGACTGAAGAGGTAGTAGAATGACGTCAGTTCCATGGTGAATGAGGTAGTGAGCAGACCAATGCTGCACAAAGTGACTGGTGCATGACATCGTATGTTAGTAGGGGGGGGGGGGGTCATAGTTCTGTAGTGCCTGGGGCAGAAGAAGTTCGAGAGCGAGTTCAGCTTCCTGACAGCCTGATGAATGAAGCTGTCCTTCAGTCTGCTGGTCCTGGCCTGGAGACTCCGCAGTCTCCTCCCTGATGGCAGCAGACTGAAGAAGCTGTGTGACGGGTGAGTGGGATCACCTGTGATGCAGAGGGCTTTACGGGTGAGATGGGTTCCATAAATGCAGTGGTGTATAAAGTACCTGAAAGTCATACTCAAGTAAAAGTACAGATATCTTACCAGAAAATGACTTTGGTAGAAGTTGAAGTCACCGTTTGGAATATTACTTGAGCAAAAGTCTTAAAGTATGTGATATTTATTGTACTTAAGTACGAAAAGTATTTTTTAAATCTTAAACGTACTTAAGTATTGAAAGTAAAAGTACAAGTAAATGCAAAATGGAAAAGAAGCAAATACATATATAAAAATGTTCATACACAGCTTAAGTAGCAAGATTGTGTTCAGTTCTAACTATTCTTCCATTTTGTATTTTTGGGTAAGAATAAGAAGCACTTCATCTGGTACTTAGTGTCTTTCATTCCAGCATAAGAAAACATTTTTGAAATCTGCATCTGAAATAGCATTTAGGACATGGATTCATTTAAACTGCAGTTACAGATGCATAAATAGGCTTAATGGTTTGTTTTTAACATAAAACGTTGAATACTGATATTTGAAATAATTTAAACATGGAAAAAAAATAGTCGGAATGAGGAACGTCTACAATTTAGAATGCCTGGAATACTGAGTTTTAATAGACTAATAAATTAATGTGCACGCACTCTGTGTATGATTCGGTGATATAGACTACTTGATAATGTCAGATTGCACATCATTACAACAACACTTCCCATATCATTGCAGACGATGCTGTATATCAGACTCGACTTGAGTGGGAAATGTCATGAAATCATCTGCGGTTGTGCGCGGCGCACCTTTGTTTGTACATGAGCAAAGGTGTTTTTATGAGTCTAACCAGCAAATGCCAGACCACTGATTCGTCAAACCTGCTTTCCTGCAGTCTGTGTTCTTCTGACTAGTAAGTAACGAATATACTTAGGGGAAATGTAGTGAGTAAAAGTTGCCTGAAATATAAAAAACTCAAGTAAAGTACAGATACTCTCAAAAAATCCTTAAGTACTGTAACAAAGTATTTTTACTTCGTTACATTACAACACTGCGTAAATGTCCTGGAGGGACTATGCGTTAAAGGGTCTTGTGGCAGGATGCGTTGCAGGCACCATACCACACAGTGATGCAGCTGGTCAGGATGCTCTCGATGGTGCCTCTGTAGAAGGTGTACATGATGGGGGCCTGGGCTCTAGCTCTTCTCAGTTTGCGGAGGAAGTAGAGACGCTGCTGTGCTTTCTTGGCCAGTGCTGCTGTGTTTTCAGTCCAGGAGAGGGTCTTCACAAAGATCTTCAGCCTCTCACTGACATCAGCCATCATCCCACACTGCTTAAAATCTGCTACCATCATCCCTGTTCCTATAGAAGCAGCCAACTATAATTTTGAATGATTGCAGACCGGTTGCAGTAACACCAGCAGTGTTGGGCAAGCTACTTGGAAAATGTAGTAAGCTAAGCTAACAGTTACTCTTCATTAAATGAAGCTTCACTACACTAAAGCTACAGCCCTGTGAAATGTAGCAAGCTAAGCTACAACAACACGGCAAAAGTAGTTTACTACATCTAAGCTATTTTAAAAAAATAATAATTTTTATATTAAACCAACATCATACCAAGTCAATGCTCTCTCAGTGATCAATACAACTGTCAGTCAAGCAGATAGACAGGCATAATAGTTCAGTTTAGTTGTTTATTCAACAGCTGTTCCAAATCAATTTGGCAACAAAAATCAGTCTTAACCATCTGCAAGAATCAAGAAACAAAATACCTTAAAAAAAAAAAAAAATTTATTTACTAACTGCTTGTTTTCTTAAAAAAAAAAAAAACAACTAACACTTGCTTCTCTAATCTTTTTGGTATTCTATCCCTTATACAAATAAAAAAAACAAAAAAAAAAAAAAACCAAAAAAATCCCCTAAATTAAAAAAAAACACCAACCTTGCTACGTGTACTGCGTTAAGCTAACTGAGACTTTTTATAGCACTTATATATCATTGCTCTTTTGTTGATTTTGATTTCTTCCATTGTGCTCATTTGTAAGTTGCTTTGGATAAAAGTGTCTGCTAAATGACTAAATGTAAATGGTAACCCTTCACAATAAGGTTCATTAGTTAACATTAGTTAACTAGTGTAGGTAGTACGAACTAAGAATGAACAATACTTTCAACATTTACTAATGCATTATTAAAATCAAGCTGTGTTTGTTGTCATTAATTAATGCACTGTGAACTAACATGAACTACAAATGAACGACTGTATTTTCATTAACAAAGATGAATAAATGCTGTAATAAATGTATTGTTCATTGTACGTTCATGTTAGTTACATTAGCTAACATTAATGAAATCTTACTATACAGATGTATAGCCCTACAAATAACTTAGGCTACATTTATTTGCATCGTTGCATGTGTCATTCATTATATTATTAACGTTTCACCAAAATCAAGTTTAAATACTAAGTTTTTGAATGTTTCGAATGTTTCCCTCGTCATTAACGCCACATTCGAAGGCAGTACGGGCATCTACGGGCATCATGAACTTGCAGGTTGTACAGTTTTCTGTCGCTATGTGGGCGCTCAGTTTTTTTTTCTGTTATTTGGCCAAAGTATCATATTATAAAAGATTCAGCGCTTCTCACAAGCTATCTGACTGTGACTTCACAACAAATGCTAAGACACTCTTCTCCGCTCCTCAAATACAAAAAACATTAGCCTTTATAAATATAGTGTTTCTTGAGTAAAGAGAACGCTGTACTTATTCAATCAACAGTTATTTTATTTACCTTCATACTGCAAACAAACTAAGATCCTCCAAACTGCACCGCACTTCATTCACGAGAGAGGCGGGAAGAATAATGAGGTTTGACTGACAGTTTGAGGAGCCAATGACGTTACGAGGTTTAGTGGCGGTGGCGTCACTTTTACTGGTCCAGGATCAGTGATCCTTAGCAGTTATATTTCCGATTTGAGCTTGAGTTTCAGAAATGCTTTGGATAATGTAACGTTAGCTTTTGCTACCGCGCTACTTGATCAAAAAAGAGCTTAGCTACTGAAAAGCTATTTGATTAAGAAAACAGCGATGCTACCACCACGCTACTAAGAAATGTAGTTAAACTACTAGTGTCACTACTTGTAGCGACGCTACTGCCCATCACTGAACACCAGTTATCATGAAGTGCTTTGAGAGATTGGCCTCACAGCACATCAAATCCAGCCTGACCTGCAACAGTTTGCATTCAGAGCAAGCAGGTCTATACAGGTGGAGCTGGGGGAGGTGGAGGGTTTCAGAGAAACTGTGAAAGCGCTGCAGGAATCTATAGTGAATTCTAGCCAGCCATATAAATTTATAGGTTTTTCTATCAATAATTACTGAAAATGAAAGTGGAAACTAATGAGATGGATATTTTTCTCACTGACTTGCAAGTAGGGATGGGTATCATTAAGGTTTTAACGGTATTACTAATCTTATGACACTGAACATCAGTCTGGTTCTATAAAGGTTTTTTTTTTTTTTTTAAATGAAAAAAGGGCCTCTTTAATAAATCACAAGTGGAAGAATAACTAGTCATTTTAAAAACAACAGTGAAGAACAAGTTAAAAATAAATCTCAATCTCTTTTGAAAGTGTTACAGCCTCTTCTTCGGCTTCCTGAACAAGAACGGTTTGTAAAAAGCTTCTACTTCATGAAAGAGTAAACAAACTACAGGTGACACATACTGTATGCATTAAAAGACATAATGTGAAACTCATAAGAAAACACAATGATATCTTTAACATTAAGCAAACTGATACACAAGAATAAACCTTTCTGAAATTAGTCTTTGGTGAGGAACTCCATCTTTGAGTTGATCTGAATCTCTCAGTTGAATCTGCTGGTTTTGAAGATGAAGATCAACTCTATTCACTGTGAAACTTTAGATGATATTTCTTTGTCATGCCACTTGTATATGTGGTTTCTCTCCAGTGTGGATCCTCTCATGTCTTTTCAGATTTGGTGACTGATTGAATCTCTTTTCACAGTGTGAACACTTGTAAGGTTTCTCTCCAGTGTGGATCCTCTCATGTCGTTTTACACACTTTGCTGAAATAAAAGTCTTTTTACACTCAAAGCACATGTATTCTCTCACAGCAGTGTGTATTTTCTGATGTTCTTTCAAACTGTGTAAACTCTTTCCACACACAGAACATGAATGTGGTTTCTCCTTTGAATGAACTCTCAGGTGCTTCTTTAGGTCTGAAGCACCCAAAAATGTTTTGTCGCAGTGATCACATGTGTACAGCTTCTCTCTAGTGTGGATGTTCATGTGATCTCTAAGATGTGATGATTATGAGAAACTCTTCCCGCATTGATCACAAGTGTATGATTTCTCTCCAGTATGAACTCTCATATGTATTGTATGATGTGCCTTTTGTGCAAAACTCTTCCCGCACTGATCACAAGTGTACGGTTTCTCTCCAGTGTGGATCCTCTCATGTATTTTCTGGTCTCCAGTCCAACTGAATCTCTTGTCGCAGTGTGAACACTTATAAGGTTTCTCTCCAGTACGAACTCTCATGTGAACATCAAGACTATATTTGCTTGTCAACTCTGTCCACACGGAGTGCAGGCTCTTCTTTTCTTTAAATCTTTCTGTTTGGTTTGAGAGCAACCCAAAGTTTTTTCCTCTGGTTTTGACAAGATTTTCCTCCTCAACTACACTCAGTTCTACACTCTCCTTGTTTTCTTCAATCAACTCTGAAATAAAAGTAAAAACAGTTAATTCTCAGGAACTCATAAAAAAGAGAAATATGAAAGAACATAAAAGTGAACCCTGATATCCCTTACCAAAAATAATTATACTTGAATTTATTTTATTAAGTATACTTAAAGTGATAGTTCATCCAAAAATGAAAATGTGATGTTTATCTGCTTACCCCCAGGGCATACAAGATGTAGGTGACTTTGATTCTTCAGTAGAACACAAACTGAGATTTTTAACTCCAACCGTTGCAGTCTGTAGGTCATGTAATGGAAGTGGATGGGAATCACAGCTTTGAGAGTCAAAAAAACATACACAAACAAAACCAAATTAAACCCTGCGGCTTGTGACAATACATTGATGTGTAAAGACACTGAATGATCAGTTTGTGCAAGAAACTGAAAAGTATTTATATAGTTTTTTACCTCTGATTCACCGCAATGTCCGCACTGTCCTGAGCGCATTCTCAAAAACAGGCACTTGACGCTTCTTCTTCTTCTTGCTTTAGGGCAGATAGCAGATTTATAAGTGCATTAGTGCCACCTATCTCTCAAGTGGACCATTGACACTCCTAATTGAGATTGTAGATAGATTGTCAATGGTCTATTTGAGAGATAGGTGGCAGTAATGCACTTATAAGTCTGCGATCCGCCATAAAGCAAGAAGATGAAGACATGTCATGCGCCTGCTGTTGGGTAGTGTTACTTTCGTCAACGAAAATTATGACTAAATATCGTCATCAACGAACCTTTATCACATGACGAAAACGAGACACAACGTAAATGCTGGTCATGTGACGATGACTATAATTAAATGTATAATGCAATATTTTTGACAAATAAAAACAAGACTAAATGTGGTTTACAAAATAAAAACTATGCTAAAATGTCTCTTCATTTTCGTAGACCAAAATGAGACAAAACAAATTATTTCGTCTCGTTTAATCGCGTTATTATTATTTAGCAGTTTTTCTGTTTCCTGTGTCTCACTTTAAGGGCTGCATCAGGTCGCATTGTGCAGAAAATGTGATACCAGTGAGTTCTCCTAGACTCAGCGCTGCACTTTTATTTTGATTAGATAATCATTAAGTGTTCAAGAATGGAAGCAGTTAAAGTGTGAGAGTATACATTGTGCTGATATAACTGTAGCGCCCTATGATTTCTGTGATGCATAACATTTGGAAGAAATCGTGGAATCCATTCATAAAATCAGAATTCACAGTTTAACACGGAATGTCACGAAATTTGTCAAATTTTGAATGAATTAATCATTAGGTCATTACACTTAAATCAAATCACGATATGGACCAGTATCTGTAACTATTTAGCAGCAAAAGTCGATTTAAATATGAATCCTGCATGTTCTGCGTGATTCTGTTAATGAATAGCACAGACACGAGGTTTCATTTATTACACACATATTGAAGCGCGGGTGACACTCACGGTGATTTCAGCTTCTGTCATCTCACTAAATGAGGATGAAAACACATGAAAAACTGCTCTGAGAGTCACTTCATGAGCATTTTACTGTTTGATTTGAGCAAAAGCATTGTATCACATGCACAGAATTGTAAAGGTATTAGCGCCAACCAGTCAAAATAAAAGGTCTGTTTTGAAGTCTATTTTTCAGCATAATGTACATAGCCTACTACTACTACTAAAATGAAACTTATTTTTTAAGGAATAATCACACAACATTTCTTCCGTTTTAATTTGAATAGTAAATCTCCTTTGTTTGCCAAAAAAAGTTTGCTTAATTTTCAGTAATTAAAATATGAATGCAATTAATGTTTCATGCCTTGATTTAATAACAATAAAAATGTAAATACACAATTTTTGAGGGGGAAAAAAATCATAAGGCTTCTTTAAGAAAAAATAAATAAATAAAGTTGTTTTATGCATTCAAATAATTAGACATGCTAAAACACAGAATTTGGTAACAATAAAAAATGTTGAAAAAAAAAAACCCATTTCATAGGGCCCTAAACATGCAATTTTTCTTAAACCTTTATTAAATTGATGTAAAAATGTACGAGTTTCATGATTTTAATTAGACATGCTTTTTGATTAATAAACTTTAATTAAAAAAAAGAAAAAGAAAAAAATAGAAAGTTAAAAAAACAAAAAAAAAAAAAAAAAACAGAATCCAGAAAAATTTAAACGGAAAAAACGGAATTTGGAAAAAATAAAACTGATTTCATAGGGCCCTATTAGAGTGTGGTAATTTCAACATGTTCAATTACTATTACTACTACTACTACTACTAGTAGTAGTTTTAAATATAGCACTATTTTAGTTTAGTATCCATTTTAAAAAACTATCGGATAATTAATCGGTATCGGCCACTGTGGTCCAGCCTAGCTATCCGTATCCAACCCTCTACATTGCGAGTAAATCACTCGCATATGCGACTAAATGATGTATAATATTAACCAATGGCTAATCAATTCTCAGATTTTACTCACTAGTGTGTGAGTTTGAGGCTAAGTTTAAGTTTAGCACATATATTTTCACTCGCCGAACACTTTTGTCTCTGACTGAGCGCTTCAGAATTTACTCTCCATCAAGCGATCTGTGCTGTTTTTCAGTTCATTTGATTGGATGTGCAATGGACCTGTTTTTGATGTACCGTAAACTCTAGTGTGAAGGTGCATGCCTCGCCGTCGCTTTGTCTCACACACACGCAGAGAGAGAGAGAGAGAGAGAGAGAGAGAGAGAGAGAGAGAATTGTCGCGCTGCATGTAAACGTTATTCTTTGATGTATTTTCCTGTCAAAATAACAGCGTTCCCTTGAAATTCTTTAGCTTTTAAGAACTGTCGGGTTTTCCGGTAGTGGGCGGAGCTAATGCGCAAACGGCGCTCACCTATTATCATCCCTGTTTTGATTTCAGCAAATTAGTTCGAGCGAACGCACAAAACCTGATTAATATTCATGAATCCAGCAGCGCATTAATCCTTAGTAATCCTTAGTGCATTTTATTGTTCTTATTAGTAGAATTCGTTTAATTATTATCTTATCAGTATTTTTGTAATATTTTTTCCCAATTTTTTTTTTTTTTTACAGAAACACTGAATGACCAAAAAAGCACCACCACGAGTCCAGTAATGTTCATTTAAAATGACTACTATGCATTCAAACATGGTTATCAAGTTTATTTATAATTACAAAAGTTCTATTATTAAATAATACTTAATTATTATAATGCTTGACTGACTGATGTTAAGATTGTACTTTCAGCTTTTTAAAAACCTATGCCATTTTTCACTAACATTTATTATATATGTGTGTGTGTGTATGTGTGTATCTATCTATCTATCTATCTATCTATCTATATATATATATATATATATATATATATATATATATACACACACACATATATCACTCTGGCGAGTAAACTAATTGCCAAGGTGTCCGTAGACGGTTGGTATCGGCAAAACCCACTACCGGTCGACCTCTACTTAAAACAATCTTAAAACTATTGCCTGTATTTTGCATCAAACACAAGACAACTGTAAGCAAATAGTGTATAATTAATATGTAATTGAATTCTTATTCTATTTAATACAATAAAAATAAAACATTCTTCAAATAAGAAGCCTTGGACAAACTATGCAAACACTTTTTTTTTTTTTTTTTTTTTTACATTTTCCATCAAAAAAGAACCTGAATTTCACATTAAACTGCTTCTGTTTCACACAAACGCTGACACAGACGTGTATGTTCGACAAGAACTGCCCTGAACTCATGCATGTTCGGATGAGGACAGTGGCGCCCCCAGAAAATTTTAATAGGGGTGGCCAGATGAGGCCACAGTAAATCTTGGGGTGGCACATCAAAAAATAAATAAATAAATAAATAAAGGGTTTGCAATATTGACAAAAAAAATGATATCTCTGTGATTTCTGGGATTTTATCGATAACGAAAATTAGACAATATTTTGCTGTGTGTTTTATTGTGCTGATATCTTATTTCTAAGTGTGCTGACAGCTGAGGCTTTTTTTTGTTTGTTTGTTTAACCTTTATTTTTTTTCTTAAAGTGTGCACCATCTTTTAAGTCAGACACTTGCATTTGGGCTGTTATCAAGCAAATGCAATCAGTATCAACAAAATTGATCTTTGCAATGCAGAGGAAAACAGAAACTGCATCTGAAGTGCCATTTAGATGTTTTTACACACTGTTTAATGGAGCTCTGAGGGACATGGGATACTTTAACCTGGAGTTACAAATTAATAAATAATGTTTTCATATTTTAAACATAAAACAATGAAAACTGATGTTTGAAATTGTTTAAAAAATGAAATGGTACCTTAAATATGAAATTAAAACCAGCCAGTAGGTGGCAGCGAGTCACTGTTAATAAGTGAGTCATTGCGATTGAACCGAATCATTTAAACAGTTGATTCATTCAGGAACTAAACACTATCATGTTGCTCAGAGACGCAAAACAGTGGCTGTGTTTGGAATGATTTTTGTTTTTAGAAATAGAGCGCAAAAAGTGAATAACTCTTGATATTAACTTCTTGTTTATTGAACTGTTGTATGAAATCAATGTCACATTTGCAATTATGCAGACTTCTGGAGAAAAACGTCACTCTTCGTGTGATAGTAACTATATTAAATGATATATAAATTATATAGATCTAAAATTAATAGATTTAAAAAAAATAAAAATAAAATAGATTTAAATTAATAGTAGCCACTGCAAATCATCCCAAAAGGGTCTGGCTGCAGACTTGCACTTGCACTCTCAGACTTGCATTCTCAGACTTGCACTCTCAGACACTTGCACTCTCAGACACTTGCACTTCCGGTAGTTACATTACTTGCAGTCTTTATTTTATATTTTGTTCTATTTATTTTTTGTTTGAATCTCTCAACATTTTACAACAGCAGCCAGGTGTTGAAGACAAGAAAAAAGAAACTAAATTACGAAGTCACTTGCAATCGCCACTTGTACTCTCAGCTACCTGCGACGTCACTTGCAACCAACACAAATCGTGCATGTTGCCAGTGGAGACAAGACGCTGTGGTGATTAAACGATTAAAACTAAATTAGTAACATCACGTACAGGAGTCCGGCAAGAAAAAAAAAAGACCCGCAAATCCGTGGCCACAAAACAGCAGAATATGAATGCAATGCGCAAAGTCTCTCATTAAGCGTTTTCCTCCCGTAGAAAACATAAACACTTAATATGGCTTAATGTATTAAGATGCTATTCAAATATCAAATTCAATATAGTTTCTTAATATAACGAATCATGTATAAAACATGGCAAAACAGGCGCAAAACATGGCATAATGTGGCATAATAATAGACTAAGAAGATAAAGAAGAAACTCAATATGCTCCTCTTCATGATTAAAATATACATAATATGTACAGGCAACCAGGTGAGCCCAGAATAAATGCAACATGCAAAGTTTCGCGTTAAGCGTTTTTCCATATAGAATAACTGTCTACAGCTCTTTTTATTTCTTTGTCTTTGTCCATTAAGCTATGTGTTTTATTTATAATGATTTTCTTCGGGAGGAAATGAAACGCTTAACGAGAGACTTTGTGCATTGGGTTCATATTCTGCTGTTCTGTGGCCGCGGATTTGCGGGTCTTGTCTTTTTCTTGCAGGACCCTGTACGTTACGGTACTAAATTAGTTTTAATCGTTTAATCACCACAACGTCTTGTCTCCACTGGCAACACATACGATTTGTGTCGATTGCAAGTGACGTCGCGGGTAGCTGAGAGTGCAAGTGACTTCGTAATTTTGTTTCTTTTTTCTTGTCTTCACCACCTGGCTGCTGTTGTAAAATGATGAGAGATTCAAATAAAAAGTAATCAATAAATAGAACAAAATAAAAAAGACGGATGTCACTAGCGGAAGCGCAAGTGTCTGAGAGTGCAAGTCTGAGAATGCAAGTCTGAGAATGCAAGTGCAAGTCTGCAGCCAGACCCTTCTCAATCATCCTAGGGGTGGCCAGAGTTTATACAGTGGGGGCGCCCCTGGATGAGGAGCTAAGCGGAAAGTTACAAAAAATGCTGTGCACTCCGCCACGCAAAATGAGTTCGCGCGCACTCAAAGCAAACTTCCGGCAACACCGAGATGACGTCATATTTTCCGCGCTCACCCAAGCGAACTTGTGGACGCGTCGACTATAAATAAGTCTTGATACAGAGAAAGGGACCGATGGCCGGCCAGCCGGGTGTTCGACTTTTGGAGAAAAATTTGCAGATTTCTTTTTTTTTTAAATTGTATTTTATTTATTGTTTTTATTTTAATTTATGTGTGTACTTCTAACATGTTTGGTTGGTAAAATAAATGTTGTAAATTCAAATCAGAGAGTCTTCCGTGTCTGGAATGGATGTATTCTTGAGTCTATAAAGTAACAATAATATAATAAGATAACGTTGTTTGAAATGGGTTTGGCTAAAATAAAATTTTGGTTTCGTCTATACTTCTAGGTACTTGTACTAGATTGACTGGGTTCAATAGAATGGCATTACTAAAAAAAAAAGACTAAAATACCATTTTCATTGACTAAAACTAGACTAAAAGTCATCAATTTTCGTCGACTAAAACTAGACTAGACTAAAAAGAGTATGAACGTGACTAAAACTAATAAAAACTAAAATGACAGCTTCACACAAAGACTAGACTAAGACTAAAATTAAAACAGGCCGCCCAAAAACAACACTACTGTTGAGAACGCGCTCAGGACAGTTCAGACATTGCGTGAATCAGAGGTTAAAAAAACAATATAAATACTGTCCAATTTCTTGCACAGAACAATCGTTTTGTGTCTTTACACATCAGTGTATCGTCACGAGCCACAGGGTTTAATTTGGTTTTGTTTGTGTATGTTTAATGACTCTTAAAGCCGTGATCCCATCCACTTCCATTACATGACCTACAGACTGCAACAGTTGGAGTTAAAAATCTCTCTTTGTGTTCTACTGAAGAAACAAAGTCACCTACATCTTGGATGGCCCGGGGGTAAGCAGATAAACATCACATTTTCATTTTTGGGTGAACTATCACTTTAAGTAAAGTTCAAATATATTTTTAAATGTACTTTATGTAGCAAGTATACAAATATCAGTGTACTAGTAGCATACTTGTAAGTGTACCATTTCAATACTGGGACTAAATTGGCCCACTTTCTGGTATATAAAACTATAACAGTAGTGAACTTTGAGTATACAACTGGATTACATATATTTTTAGTTTGTACTGCAACTATGCTAAAAGTTAACTTATAGGTATACTGATAGTTTACTAATTAAATAATTGTAGCATTTTTAGTACACTTTGAAGTATAGTCTCAGTTAAGTACTAGTTTAGTAGTTTTTATACTGCAAGTATACTCGTATGGTTTATTTAAGTGAACATCATACTTTAAGTATACTACGATGTCCCTATTTAGGTATTAATTTGTATATTTTGTTAGGGTTAGGGTCAGAAGATGTTTAATAGCCCCCCCTATCGGATAACAATGAGAACATGGATTCCCGGAGAGCGAAGTATAGCTCAAATATAAGTATAAGTATAAGTATACTTAAATGTCATTTAAGTACATTTATCAGAAGTACATAAAGCACATTTCTGAGAAGGAAATAAAAAGTAGACTGAAAGTATACTTTCCTAAAGGCCTGGGTGATAAAATGATATCGATATTTATCGACGGTACTCCTTCATCGATAACGATAGAAAAAATGTTCAAAATAGCACACGACAGATGCGTGTGTTATGAGTGACAAGCAGACAGCACACACAAACATGAACATGAGTGCTGTGCCTGTCTGGGATGAGGAGATTGTGAATAAAAAATAATTAATATTAGTCAAATTTAAAAAAAAAAAAAAATGCATTTGAATGCAAAAATGGCCCAGTTGAAGCCATTCACACAGAACGCATATTCAGCACATTTTTAGACAGACAAATATGACTGCTGCATCTAACACAGAGCAAGGCAACTTTATTTATATAGCACATTTCATACACATTGGTAATTCAAAGAGCTTTACATAAAAAGAATTAAAACAATCACAACAATAAATTGATCTTCCAATTATTCTTTTTAAAATAATAAGCACAGATCAACTACACAATTATCGAACATACATTTTTTTTGGTGGAAAGGACCCAGTTTGTAGAAAGTGTCCCTTATTATTTGATGCTTGAGCAAGATTAACAGCTCTAAAGATTTCTCCTATTACAACAAAAATCATCATTAATCAAGAATAAACACCAACCTGTTTGTTCTTCAGCGTGTTTCATTCTGCAGGGTTTGTGGGAGGAGCTTCGCTGATGACGTGATTGTTGTGGGAGGAGCTTCGCTGATGATGTGATTGTTGT
>NC_056574.1:9823809-9823980 GCF_018340385.1 Cyprinus carpio | reverse complement strand
CAAATTAGACCGCTTAGATAAAGATTTTTCGTTGTTGTACTATGGCATGCGGTCATTTTCAAGCGGTTCGGCCAAGGGCGACATCTGTTGGTGAAACTGCAATAAGAAAAAAAAAAACCCACAATCTCAGTGTTTGTATATTTTCATATTCACAGAGTTGTCAAATTATTA
>NC_056574.1:9823540-9823617 GCF_018340385.1 Cyprinus carpio | reverse complement strand
GGAGATAACCCCACCAATATTCAAATCCATCAGTTACAACCCCCCCAATATTTCAACATGAAAATCACAGTAGATCA
>NC_056574.1:9820414-9823517 GCF_018340385.1 Cyprinus carpio | reverse complement strand
TTTCAGTTACGTATTGCTAAAAACTCCCCCTCCATTGAACCGATTGGTAACATAGCAACCAATGAGTCACTTTCACCAAAAACAACGCGAGTGGTGTTTGAATGGGAGAGCACACGGGTAACGTTAGCGCCAAAAATGAAGAGAAAACCCTGCACAGCGGACTATATTTAACTGCTGGTCAGAGAGGGATGCAAAAAATAAATAAATAAAGCATGTACTGAGGTAAGGGTATGAGAATGTGTGTAATAGCTAGTACACACCACATATATTTTAGCTAGCTAATCCCATTTACCAATGTATTTAGCTATAACTATCAGTATAACAAGTTACCAAGCAACTGTCTGTTTTGCTAGTTTATTTTTCAATAGTGTCTGTAATTATCAATAACAAAAGTATTCAAATCGGTGTTTGTTTCCTTCCTAAATTATTGACTTTTTGAACGAATTGGATGAATGAACGATTTAGTGGCTAACTCATTAAAAACAATTGAAACTGCTGCAACGTTTCAATACCCAATTTCTTTAGATAATCTCTACTATGTTAGAATTTTATGAATGATGATTATACACAAAATTTCCATAGCAGTGTATGAGGTGTATAATCTCTTAACATGTTTTTATAACAGATTCGAGGTAAATATATAGCAGCAGGGGTAGAAAAGTCAGCAGAGGAGAGGAGGAGCAGGTGATCAGGTAAAGAAGATGCCATTCAATCAATAAAATAAAACAGGGAAACGAGAGTATAGACGATTTGTTCAAGAGCCGATGTGTTTCCCTTTAAAAAAAAATTAAAAATGATTAAGGTGGAATGTAAAAAATCTTAAAATAAATGTCTAAATGTTGTCTCTTTCATATTTGTATATGTTGAATTTAGCAATCAGTTAAAGCATGTAGATAGATAGATAGATAGACAGATAGATAGATAGATGAATAGATAGATAGATAGGAAGAAATAAATTATCCAATAACAATACACAAAAAATTCCAAATAAAAAATTGAAAAAACAATAACAGACAGCATACAAAGTTCAACCCCCCCAATACCATTTATTCAACCACAATTTAAAGTTCAGTGACTTGGGGGGGGGGATGGAAACTCAATCTGCGCCCTAGGGCAACCAAAGGGCTAAAGCCGGTACTGAACATCTGAGAAATGAGAAAAGAACTCTTTTTATGATTCACTATATAACTAGACCTTGCGAAACTGGACCGGTCTCATTTATACATTACCCACTACTACAAAAAAAATACTGGCAAATGGATCTCTGCAATTCACAGAAACTGGAATCCAGGCAGAAAAACATGGTCTTGCAGTTGTTGTTTTGTTATAGATTTAGAATTTTGCAGTAACATCTGCTTGCAGTAAAAAAAAGCGTATTATAGCTACAGTTATCCAGGCAAGAGGTGATTTTTTTTTCAAATGTAAATAACCCTACTTTTACGCTTTTAGACTGTGATTCAGCAAATATTTAGCCGCTCGCATCAAATTCAAGGTACTGATACTTACCTACAAGACGACCACTGGCACGGCACCAACATACCTAAGCTCATTAGTTCAATCTTACGCGCCCTCCAGAAGTTTGCGCTCTGCAAGTGAAACGGCATGCTTGTGGTGCCATCCCAAAGAAGGTTCAAAAATCACTCTCCGCAGACTTTTCCTGGACTGTGCCCAGCCGGTCAGGATGACCTCCAGATCTCAGATTCGAACGAAGCTGAGTCTTTACTCATTTTTCAAAAAAACATCTAAAGACTCATCTTTTTTTCGCCAGCACTTAACCAACTAATACTAGTACTTACCTTTTCTTTTTCTTGTCTATCATATTCTTAAAAAAAAAAAAACCTGGCTCATGTAATGTTCTGTACTAGACTAACTGAGACTTGTCATAGCACTTGTATACCGTTGTTGTTCTCTCGTTGATCCTGATTGCTTCTATTGTTCTCATTTGTAAGTCGCTTTGGATAAAAGCGTCTGCTAAATGATTAAAAATGATTAAATGTTAAATATTTGAAGACCAAATAGTGAATCTATATTTGTGCATGCCTGACATAAAAACATGTTTCAGCATGATGTAGGTGGAAAGACAATCATTCATATAATTTTCATAAGCAAGGATTTAATATTATATATTATGTTTTCAATACAACTGGAAAATATCCTTCAAAACTGTATACAAATATCCATAAATTCATTGAGATGAAGATAAATCTTGCTGTAATCTGGCCTGTTATTTATAGAGTATTTTCATTCTGCCGGTTGTATTAATCTCTATTTCCTTCTGGCTGAAGTCCTTCCTCTCTGCAAAATAATTCAACACAAAAGCATTTCAACTGAGCTTCCTCATGAGTGCAGATTGTTCAGATCAATTTGAATCATCTGAAAAACTCACCAGCTCTTCTTGCTCAGATGATCTGAAGAAGAATCACAGCAGGAGCAACAAACACCGCAAACTCAACAATAATCACAATCCCTGCAGGAAAGATGGACAGATGAACAGAATCAAGACTTTGTGAAAGAAATCAAAGACTTCAGTTTCTCCTGGATCTGTGATCATGCAATCTAGTTCAGTTCAAACATAATGAACATAGAAACAAAACATCTTAATACTTAAGCTTCACGTCACAACAATGCTAAATATGTACCAGACCTGTGTGAACTATATTAATAAATGAAAATGTCTCAGTTACGTATGTAACAGAAAACACAAATAGAAACAGAAATAGATTGCAGGGTATTGTTAAAGTGTGAGGTAAGATTGTTGGCATCACTTTAAATGATCTGAAGACTTGTAGAAGGTCAGGACTTTGAAGAAGTTAATTATGAATGATCCCAGACATCCCTTGCAGAATGTTTTTAAGTTGCTTCCTCGCAGATATTATTTGCCCTTTATGTAGCACCAATTGATTAAAAACATATTTTATACCAGACACAACACATGCTCACTCTCAAGGTTGTGTCAAGATGGCAGCAGGTGTAGCTATAGCTCTCTTACTATATGGATTAGTCCTAACATTCCTAAGACCGGTTAGCACCAGTACATTTTTTAATCGTGTCAGATCTAAAAAGACCAAGATGAAAGATAAAAGACCAAGACCAAGATAAAAGA
>NC_056574.1:9817565-9819415 GCF_018340385.1 Cyprinus carpio | reverse complement strand
CCTGTCTGGCACCCCAGCATAAAAGAAAACAACTCAAACCAAAGAGTGTGCGAAACCGTTACAGCTTTACTGTGCTGGTGGAAGTAAGAATACACTGCTTCGAGTCAGAACAGACGTTGCATGACGTCATGTGTAAAGGGTCTTCTTTATGCTTGTTCTAGACGCATCGGTGCTGCACAGACTCACACACTCAGGAGCTAGAGAGCTGACTGAGACTCAGTATGAGCGACAGTGTTAGAGTTCAGAGCTGTTCTGTGATTCACTATATAACTAGACACAAAACTGGACCGGTCTCATTTATACTTTGCCCACAGCTACAAAAAATAGTAGCAAATGGATCTCTGCAGTTCACAGAAACTGGAATCCAGGCAGCAGAACGTGGACTAGCAGCTGCTGTTTTGTTATAGATTTTTAATTTTGCAGTAACATCTAATAGCTTGCAGTAAAAAAGCTTATTACAGCTACAGTTATCCAGCCAAGAGATGTTTTTTTTTTTTCATATGTAAAAACCCTACTTTGACACTTTTTGACTGAAAAAGACTCAAATAAGTATTCAGGAAATATCTGAAGAGCACATTGTGAATGATTATTTATGCACGTCTGACATAAAAACATGTTGCAGCATGATGTAGGTGGAAAGACAATCACTCATATAATTTTCATAAGTAAGTATTTAATATTATATTTTATGTATTCAGTACAGTATGGTGCACTGGAAAATATCCTTCAAAACTGTATGCAAATATCCATAAATTCATAGAGATGAAGATAAATCTTGCTGTAATCTGGCCTGTTATTTGTAGAGTATTTTATTCTATTATTGTATTAATCTCTATTTCCTCTGGCTGCTGCGAGTCCTTCCTCTCTGCAAAATAATTCAACACAAAAGCATTAACTGAGCTCTCATGAGTGCAGATTGTTCAGATCAATGTGAATCATCTGAAAAACTCACCAGCTCTTCTTGCACAGATGATCTGAAGAAGAATCACAGTAGGAGCAGCAAACACTGCAGTCTTAAGAATGATCAAAATCTCTACAGGAAAGATGGACAGATGAACACAATCAAGACTTTGTGAATGAAATCAAAGGTATAAAATGATGATCAGTTCTTCAGATTGACTGTTTCAGCATTAATGAACTGATGTACCTCTGAATAATGATCCAGCAGAAATACAGACTTCAGTTTCTGCTGGATCTGTGATCTTGTCTGTTAGTTCAGTTCAAACATAATGAACATAGAAACAAAACATCTTAATACTTAAATTGATAAATATGTACCAGACCTGTGTGAACTATATTAATAAATGAAAATGTCTCGTATGTAAATCCACTCGAAGAAGAGACAACAATAAACTCTTCTTCTGCTCGTACTCCAAGACTCCTCAGATGATCGAGAAGCACGTCTCAATGAGAATCTGGACGCTCTGGAGCTGCAACAAGGCCAGAGCCTTGAAAAGTCATTTAAACTGAGATGTTCAGAAGATGTTCAGAGAAAATTTTCCCCCAGAGTTGAGAAATATTTATTTTATTTTATTTTTTCAGACAGCAAAATGTAACACACACTTTCTCACTCACACACACACACACACACACACACACACACACACACACACACACACACACACCCCTCACACACACACACACCCCTCACACACACACACACACACACGCACACACACACACACAGACACACACACACACACACACACACACACACACACACACACACACACACACGCACGCACACACGCACGCACACACACACGCACACACACATGCACTCACACACACTCGCACTCACACACACACACACACACACACACACACACACACACACACACACACCAGCG
>NC_056574.1:9816926-9817165 GCF_018340385.1 Cyprinus carpio | reverse complement strand
CCCGGAGCAGTGGGCAGCATTAGGGTTTCAGTTCCTGCTCAAGTATATTCCTGCCCTTTTAACATAAATCTTTTCTGTTATTTTTAGTAGAATCTATCAGTTTTATATATATATATATATATATGTGTGTATGTGTGTGAGTGCGTGTGTGTTTGTGTTCACTGAGTGTGTGTGTGTGTGTGTATATGAGTATGTGTGTGTGTGTGTGTGTGTGTGTGTGTGTGTGTGTGTGTTTTCGC
>NC_056574.1:9816248-9816445 GCF_018340385.1 Cyprinus carpio | reverse complement strand
TACTTTATGTTTGTGTATAGAGTTGCTAGGCAAAAATACCATTATTAGAAGAGTTAAAATAGTTTTGAACGAAATGTTTGTCAGCAGATTTTAATAAAAAATAAAAAAAGAAAAGAAAATATTGTAAAAACCATCAAAAAAAACAACAACAAAAAAAAAAAACGGCCGCCGTTACCTGAGGCTACTACCTGAGGCTA
>NC_056574.1:9815196-9815307 GCF_018340385.1 Cyprinus carpio | reverse complement strand
TCTTCTTGTTGGTCTCTATTCACACCAATCCACTGTCTGCAGATGTACAATCCATAATCTTCTGTTGAGATGTTCCTGATGTTCAGAGAGCAGTCAGACCCCAGACTCAGT
>NC_056574.1:9814999-9815147 GCF_018340385.1 Cyprinus carpio | reverse complement strand
ATCTCACTGTACACACAAAATGTAGTGTGTTTTGCTCTTTGACTATGAACACAAACTTCTTTACTTTACTTTTACTGTAGTATTTTGTTAGTTATCTCCTGACACAATCTCACTGTACACACAAAATCAAAGTGTCTGACAGCATCAG
>NC_056574.1:9813824-9814057 GCF_018340385.1 Cyprinus carpio | reverse complement strand
AAAATCAGTTCATCTGTTGTTGAATCTCTGAATCTGTTATAGTTCCATAGAGTTGAGTCACAGTCAGGAAGAGCATTATTACAGGGCAGACGGACATTTTCACCAGAACTGATGAACACATGAGTATCATTCATTCCATTGGAAGCTGAAACACAAGAACAACTGATCTTTATGTTATATATTAATAAATGAAGCTTTATTGTATGCAGATGTACACTGAACTCTTTCACAGG
>NC_056574.1:9813506-9813676 GCF_018340385.1 Cyprinus carpio | reverse complement strand
CACGTGTGTGTTCACTGCTGTTGTTGAATCAGCTTCAGCTGTGAAAGATCAATATTAGCTCAGATTAGATTATGATAAGTGTAGATTATGACAATCATATTTTAATGACACAAGATAACTTTAGCATTAGTATTATGTTAGCACATCTAACAGACTGATTGATGAGATGT
>NC_056574.1:9811523-9813451 GCF_018340385.1 Cyprinus carpio | reverse complement strand
GTGATGGTGGAGTGTCCTGATGAGGGGATGATATCTGATATCACAGGTCTGATCTCGTCAGTTTAACACCAGTCTGATTCACCCAGAACAGCTGAATTCTCCAGAACCGTCCGAATCATCCCACCCAGAGCGCCCAGGGATGTAGATACAACTGACAGAAAGAGAGTCACAGAGAGACCTGCACTGATCTCAGTCTGTTGAGGATGAGACTGAAACACACAATAACACACACATCACACATCTTCAGTCATCATGAGAGATTAAATCAGAAATTTACCCTTTTTAAATTGACCACATAATCATAAAATTACCATGAAGAACATGCAGAAAAACACGAGCATCAGGTTCTTCTTGTTGGTCTCTATTCACACAATCCACTGTCTGCAGATGTACAATCCATAATCTTCTGTTGAGATGTTCCTGATGTTCAGAGAGGCAGTCAGACCCCCAGACTCAGTCTCTAATGTCTCTCTGTGTCTTTCTTCTTTATCCTAAAAAAAATCAGTTCATCTGTTGTTGAATCTCTGTAGATCTGTTATAGTTCAAGGTTTGGTCACAGTCAGGAAGAGCATTATTACAGGGCGAGCCGGACATTTCGCAGAACTGATGAACACATGAGTATCATTCATTCCATTGGAAGGCTGAAACACAAGAACAACTGATCTTTATGTTATATATTAATAAATGAAGCTTTGTGTATGCAGATGTACACTGAACTCTTTCACAGGAGTTTAAAGAGCGTGAAGAAGTGTGTTTACCTGTACTGAGAAGTGAAGAGAAAGATCCAGTCCCAGCAGACACACCGACACTCATCAGACATGTTCTCTTTTCTCTCCAGTCTTTCTCTTCAGTATATGATCTCAACTCTTTCTTTAAACACTATCAGCTCTTCCTGTGTTTGTACACTTCCTCTGATCTACAGACTGAGTCATGTTCTGAGAGAGTTGTATTAAGTGACACAATGCAGTGCATAATGAAGATGTGCTGCTTCACATTTATCTGTAAATATTGAAGAAATATTTTATTTATCCTATAGAAGACATTAGTATAAGTTGTTTTTTTGTACTATAACCATAAGCACTGGCCTGTGGGAACACAAGAATCTGACACAATGGTGTTTGTGAAACATGTTCTTCAGTGTGAGAACTGTGTATTGTTAATCACATCTGCTCTGAACACATCTGTGTTACTGTTGTTTCACTTCTTTCTTTCAGCAGTTCCCCTTCATGGTATTATATTTGAGAAACAAAGTCATTGAGTTATTAGTGATTAAACTGGTTTATTACAGAAAAGATATTCACTATCAATGAGTTCCTTCCTTCAGTCATAACGAGACATGATGTGTGTGAATGATGGTTCAGTAGAGAGCTTTAGATAAAGGGGTTTGAGTTACTAATAATCAACATGTAGACCTGCTGAAATATATAAAAGTGTTACTAATAGGAGTGTGTAAAGTTTATCTAGACTCTGATTGGATATTGCACAAGTCAGTTTGGAGAGGAGAGTGATGTGATTGGTCAACGAGCCGGAGGAGAAGGGAGGGGGGGGGGTGTTGGGGGGGAAGACGAGAGAAAAGAAAGAGGAAAACGGAGTGTGTCGCTGTGCAATTAATGTATTTCCTGATCAGGATGCGACCAGTGACGATGTTCTGGCCAGGGGCAGCACTTCTTCTTCACCGATATATAATGTTGGTTCGACGTTTGACGTTAGATATTAAACAGATATTCAGCCACGAAAAAAATCAATTCTTAGTGGATGAGTATAATTGTATAAAAAAAGGCTTAACTGAAAAGCAATAAAACGTAGAACTGAACACACATCGCAGTTTATTTGTTTCAATCTGTCAAAGCGCGAAGCGCAAGTAACAGGGCCCTATTTTAACGATCTGAAACGCAAGTGTCAAAGCGCGAAGCGCAAGTAACTTTGTG
>NC_056574.1:9810293-9810787 GCF_018340385.1 Cyprinus carpio | reverse complement strand
AGACTCTAGCAGCGGCGAGCTAGGGACCGTCTACAAAGTACATGAAGATGACAAAACGATTAATATCTTCCCACCGGAATGTTTTTCATATTTAACAAAACAAGAGCAATTTGTGCACCAAGGTCTTTAATATAAAGACAAAAACTTATAATGCTCACTAGAATTTAAATAAGAAATATTGTAAACAAGATATGTGATAGTGGTCATTATTATATTGTTACTATTAATAAATATATTACAGTTTTTTTCAACTGCTTACACACATTTTCCAAAGGTTTCCTCTTTTTCAGAAACTGCTTACAAATTCAAAATTGCGCACACAAGATGCAAAATGCCTCACATCTCTTTCAAAGAGGAAATGAAACACCACAGTCAAATATCCTGAAACATATTTCAAAGTAAACATTTGTCTTACGTTGTAAAGCACACCTTTACCATAATGTTATATTTTTGTATATATCATATACACACTGTTATTCAAAACCTAAAAAGCT
>NC_056574.1:9810197-9810287 GCF_018340385.1 Cyprinus carpio | reverse complement strand
GACATGATTGAATGTAATTGGGAGAGAGTGTCACAGTGTCTGTTCTGTGTCTCCCTGGGTGGCCACTAGAGGTCTCACTTCCCCTGATTT
>NC_056574.1:9809328-9809423 GCF_018340385.1 Cyprinus carpio | reverse complement strand
GAGATGGCCGCCAGCCCAGCGCCACAGCACGAGATGGCCGCCAGCCCAGCACCACAGCACGAGATGACCGCCAGCCCAGCACCACTGCACAAGAT
>NC_056574.1:9808967-9809038 GCF_018340385.1 Cyprinus carpio | reverse complement strand
TCGAGGCAGTGCCCGAGATGGTTCCGGAGACCGAGGCGGTGCCCGAGATGGTTCCGGAGGCCGAGGCGGTG
>NC_056574.1:9806785-9808152 GCF_018340385.1 Cyprinus carpio | reverse complement strand
AAAGGGAGAGTGTGTGTGTAGCACGTGGTCCACGTACATTATGTGATATTCTGAAGGGTTATAATCTATTATTACGTTTTGGTTTTCAACTGCGGCCGAGTCAGACAAACAAAGGCCAAAGGTTTTCCTCTTGTTTGTTTTTTGTTTTCAAAACGTAACACACAAAGTCAGAATTGCACACACAAGAGGCAAAATGCCTCACATCTGCGTTTCAAAATGAAACCCCCCAGAACAGGAAGTCAAAATATCACAAACAAAACAGCTTTTCAAAAGCAAACATGTGTCATTACGTTGTAACCACACCCTTTACCAGCATGTATAGTTTTGCTCTAGTCATATACCCACTGTTGACGCAACCCTAAGCTCTTCTTTTAAACACAGCGCACATGTACATGATTGAATTTCATTAGGAGAGAGCTGTTGACTATATAAAAGTACAACTCACCAAGCAAAATTGAAACCAAACATTTTATTTTATGTTTTTACTATTTTTGCTCTTTGTGGTTGTAACGGTATAGTCGTGACCCAGTTTGGGCCAAAACAGAAAACAACACCCCACAGGGCGTCCCCCCATATGTCGTGTTTCGCCTGTCTTAATCCACACCCCCCCTCCCTGTGTGTGCTTGCATGTGGCGCTTGTTGGGTGGAGCTCTCGAGCCTCCCTCTCTCCTCACGGTCTGGGTCCGCCCCCCTACGTTCATGAACCCCCGTCACCAGCTATCATTCTCTCTTGAGGACGAGCCCGACCCCGTGCGACACACCTCACGCCCCCCCTAACCCCCCCCCCCCCAACCTACCCCCACCCTCTCCCTTCATAGCCTCGGCCCCCCCCCTTCTGTATGGCGTATCCCCACCTTGGCAGAGACGCTCGTCATCCTGTCTCCCCCATGCCCTACCTCCATCGGCCTGGAGAAGTGTCATGTTAACATAGGGACGACGATCGTACACTTTCCAGCGCCATGTGGAGAAAAATTCCTCAATAGGATTCAGAAATGGTGAATATGGAGGCAGGTAGACAACAGAAAAATGGGGATGCATAGCAAACCAGTTGATGGGCATGATGAAACCTGACATTATCCCAGATGATGACAAATCTTGCCTGGTCTTCATTCTGCAGACCCTGAACAAGCATGTCATGAATAGTTTCCAGAAATTGTATGATGTGATCAGTGTTATAGGGGCCAAGTGCGGCGTGATGGTGCAGGACACCATTTTGTGAAATTGCAGCACACATTGTAATGTTTCCGTCACGTTGTCCAGGGACATTGACAATGGCCCTTTGTCCATTGACATTCCTTCCCCTGTTCCTGGTTTTACTGAGATTAAAGCCCACCTCATCCACATAAATGTATTCATGGACAATGGCA
>NC_056574.1:9792657-9806474 GCF_018340385.1 Cyprinus carpio | reverse complement strand
TTCTTAAAATTAAATGCTATAAAAACAATTGGACAATTGGACCAGCCACAGCTGATTCTCGTTGTAGATGAACATCTACACAGGTGTTACTCTTTCAGTTTCATTACAAAAGGAGACAGCTGCTGAATAGCTTCCAGAACACTAGCAAAGGTTGACAGCCGACAAACACACTTTGTCACCCACAAAACAATGACCTAAAAAACACTAACAACATGCAGCATTATACAGTGTTTTCTTGTGTAAAACAAGGACACATCTCTGTATATAATTCACTGCAATATATGAATGAGTTGATTTGAGACCTGAATAAAGTGTTTTGGTAGTTGTAGTGCATTTTGAATGTGAAATGAACTGCTTTGCCAAGCTGAAAGTCGGTTAGGAGAACTGTGAAAATAAAACATCCCTTTTTTTGCCCCAAGTTTAAAAAATAAAACAACCAAATCATACCCCCAATTAAATATGGTCAGATTGTCTTAAAGTTGGCTGTTTTATTGTACAGTTTGATACCTTACCAAACTGTGACCAATGCAATGCACTGTAGTAAATGAATGCAAGGGTACTACAGTAAAATATATTTATTATAATATAGGCCTACTGTTTGTTATGGTAAAAAAGCTATTATGTGTACATTAGAACATGTGTACAGTACATTAGATTGTTACATACCTGTTCTCATTTCTTAAGGTTTGAATTATACCCGCCACAGTAAATCTTCTCTCAGTCCAGCCCCTCTCATTGTTAAACCATGGTTTATCACATGATCGACTACTGTAGCCCTAATCTCATTTGAGACCACTCTTCTTGTCCCTTGTCCTCCTCCATTTCTGACTTGTCCTCTTCCTCCCCTTCCAGCTCTTCTTACTCTGTCTGCATTGTTTGCATCCATTGTCCAAAAGCTATTACTAGACCTTTAGCCTATTTATAGGCCACTACTAAAGTTATGATTGGTTGCTGTTAAGTAAAGCAACAAGTGTTTGCACATGTGAGGAGTTAGTGTGAGGCACTGATGAATTAGTGTGGCGTTTTGATTGGTTGTGTTTATAAAAGGAAAACGTTGAAACTCCTGTCAGATTTTCCTTTGTGTGTTTAAGAGAAAATTCGTGTGCTGTGGTTTTAAAAAGCCAATGAAATTGAAAACTGAGTAAAAGGCCAAATATTTGTGTATGGTTTTGTAGATTGAAAGTGGGGTGGTTCTGTGTTTGAGTGCCGGTGGTTTAGAAATTGTGTGACAAGTAATAATTTTGTCTGTAAGCAGTTGAAAAACTGTAATATTGACAGTCATTTCTAAAGACTCAGAAGTAATATCAGAGATTGTTTCTAAATTTTATAGCAGAAACATTCTAAAATTCTATTTCGACCCATATTTCTCTAAATCCTCAACTTCCCTTTATCTGTTATTGGTATATCAGCCCCCTCAAGATAACCATACGCTTAACAATGGAACTTGTCTTTAGATGCTTTGTGAATATTCATCTTCTATTTCTATTGAACTTCTCACTTTTTCTATGGCTTTTTGCTTCTCCAGCACTGTGCACTGGTGTAATAAGCTATTTGGAGAAATCCTCACAAACTGAAATGAGTAGGAGTTTTTCTGCCTCTTTAATAATATCCACTCTGTATGTGCAGTATTATGTTCTGCTGACCTCTCAGGTGCTATCTGTTAACTTTCTCTGTGTCTGTGTTTGTTCTCTTGTGTTACAGACTCGAACTGTCTATAACTGAATTCCTCTGCTCCAGCAGCAGGAGTAAAAAAAGACTCTTCTATCGTTCTGTCTCTGGTCTGTTTCTTTCACATCTTTCTGATTCTAATCACACTATAGCTTCCTGTCATCATCATCATAAATCTTAATGTCTCTGGTTCATCTCTGTTTTTCTGCACTCTCAGACTTCAGTTTTTAGACGTTTCATTTTTTAACTTCTCTTATTCTCATTCTCCCTGCTTCTAGTAATCCTATTAGTCTACCTTTTTCTAAATTGTGATTTCTCATTTATCATTTTGTTTATTAGCCTCTAATTGTAACTTTGGCTGTACTAAAAATGTGTTAAATATTTAAATCCCTTTCAAACTGGGGTAACAACCTCTGTAGAAAACTAACTTCTAAATCTCTTTCTGTAAGTTACATTTTCTGTTTAAACAACTTTTCTTTTCTCACTTTCATCAACATTTTCATTTTTCCTTTCAGTATGTTTGTCTTTAATTAATTTTAACATTTAACTTGATATTATTTTCTCTTTCCTGTTTTTAACTATTATTTAATCACAATCTTTTTAAATACTGCATGTATTCTGATTCATGTGATTCACTGTGTTTTGCTCTGTTTATGCTATAAAGAGTGATTCAAGCTCGAACTTCTTCAACTCTCTCATTGTGACGGTTGTGAATCCTGGCTGCTCATCTCCTTTCTTCTTTTCAGTACTTTACTTGTCAGATTCTTTCTATTGTTGTTTCCATGTGTATTCTTTATTTAACAGACTTCCTGTTCACTTCATTCAGTAGTGTGTGTGTGTGTGTGTGTGGTAGGTGTAGTGAAGTGTCCTACTAAATAAAGTATGAATCTGGGAAAGATCTCTGCTCAAGGCAATATCAGCTCTGGTTCTGGAGCCGGAGAGCTCTTCAGGTCCTGAAGCAGCATCTGATTTCATCATCACTTCAGTCTTTTATAGACAGCAGGTGGATCCCAGTGTCTTCTGACATCATACTGGGAATCCCCTCAGAACTGGATTATAAAGGGCCTTGCATCTTCTCAGTTTTCTTCTTCAGGATTCTTTGCTCTGCTGTATTTACGCTTCGTCTGAAACACACCCATTTTGAGGTAATGCCCAGCTTCTTTTCTCTCTTCAAAGCTCTTGCTAACACACGTGTCCTCTCTAGATGTGCTCTTGCTTATACATCTTATAAACATTTTCTTGATAAATGCTTTAAACAACAAGTGTGCTGTTTTACTGAAACCACTTTCTCAATAAAACAAATATAAACCCATGCAATAACGTAGGTGGGTGTCTTCTTCTTAATAAATCAAATACATATCACGTGTGGTGTGTTTCTTAATAAATCAAATACAATATCACATGTGGTGTCCTTTCTTAATAAACCACTCTCTTAATAAAACAGTTCCATTAACGACTGTATCTGGTTACAATACAAAGGTATTTCATAAGAAGTAAAGACATACTTGCAACAGGACAATTGCTTAATTTCCTCTACAACATGCAGAAGTAACATTATTGCCTGCTTGAGGGGTTTTCCCATGAAATAAACACAATAATACACCCTTAGACATAATATATTAACTAAATACTTTAAACAATGAGGCAGGGTAACTGTATTCTTTATGCATATTACACAAGACTACTTTTCACCAAAGTTGAGTTTTTTTGCTGTTGTTAATTTAGACTACAGTCAAATCTGACTGTTACTCACACTAGCTACATGTCATAACTTGATCAATCAAGTAATCAGAATAATAACGTGTGACCAGGATGATATATTGTAAATGACTAAAATAAAGTGTTTACACACTGGAAGAACAGTTTTCTCTCTCCATCAGCGATTGATAAATTCAGACTCAAGTAGCTTTATTAGCTTGATAAGAAAGCTCTACCATTGCCAAAGCCATCGACAGAAGTGAGTTTTTAACTGAAACTGAGGTCATGTGTGCTGAGTGTTTGCCTGATCTTTAAAAACCTCCGTCCAGTAACGCTAGTAATAACCAGAACTGTAGAAATAGATAAATCCCAGTGAACAGAGGCCCCCGATCACATGGGCCCCGAGACTACAGCCTATAGGGCCGCCTGCGCCTTCATCACTTAATCAGTCCTCTTTCTCTTTAATTAGTTTGAACATATTTGGTGGAAAGAAAAGCAAGAAGGTAGACTAGAATAAGAATATTTTATTTCTTCAAAATATTATTTGTTTTTCATTCTATTCTGATTCCCTTTTCAATGTTTTTCATTAAATCTTTCTAATCAAAAACCTGTAAATCAACTGAATAAATCTTTCAAAATAAATCAGTTTTAACAATTACAATATAGCTGAACCCCTAAAAATAATAACAAATTTACAGTTCATGTCCATTTTTATGGATCTCGATTCTTCTTCTTCCTCTTATTATTACTTTTTTAATTTAAGGAAACCGTAGTGCAATTACACACTCACGGTGTACATTACTGCTAATAATATCCACATCACTGGCTAATGAATGAAGCTGACGCAGAATCCAGCAGATCCAGATTGATATGAGATTTATGGAGCAGTTTGCAGCAGAAGAGTCACGTGTGTTTGTTTTCATAAACATTTAACATTTTAGCTTCTCCTTCTCCTCAAAGAAGACTTCAGAACAGTTTGACAATTTTCTCAATGAACCTGCTAATCAAACGTATACTAGCAATGTACTTCATAGCATGTATTTGATCATATTACCCCGTCCTTCGACCTGTGTGTGTGTGTGTGTGTGTGTGTGTGTGTGTGTGTGTGTGATCTTAGATGGAGAGGAATCAAGATGTGCATGAACCCTGAATCCATAGACAGAAGAATGTCATTAAACACATGAAGAAGAGCAGATTCAGTGACAAATCCTGACTGAAGTAGTTTACACAAATCATAAAAAAAACAATAAAAACATAATAACATAAGAAACACAGATACGTGAAGTTTACTCCAGAAATCTGAGACTGGCCTGTAATTATTGATGTTTAAATGATCAAGGCCTGGTTTCTTCAGAACGAGGGTCAGCCGTGTCCACTTCTGCTGGAACAGCGTCAGACGCTAAACTAGAGTTGATCCTATGTGTTATAAATGTGAGAAACACATCTTAAAGAAGACAGTAGGTGCAGATCAAGCTGGAATCAGACTTCACAATCAGATCACTTACATCATCAGCATCTGAATCACCTGAACGAGTGTCTCTAGCAATAGATTCAGAGATTAACCTCAGTTTGTCTGAAAACTGTTCACAAGCAGCTCAGAGCCAGAAACAACACGCTGTGAGATTGTTGACCAGAGCAGATTTGGGGTGGTTCTTAGGGGAACGTCTGCTTTTAACAGCTCGAGAAAACTTCAGAACAATGAACCTGTCAATCAAACGTGTAAGATATTTGTCATATATTAGTGGATCTGTGGTGAAGTGATGAGTGGATGAAAGCAGCTCGATTGTCCTCAGATCATCGTCAGAAACATGAAACACAGCTGAGTCTGTGACCTACTGACTCACGAGAGGCTTCAGGGTGTAACTTACCTCACATACACCCTGGGAGAAATAATCATATCTCATCTGATGAAAATATACTTATTTAATGTTGTCCACATGCACATTTACACATGCACATTTAGTGTGTTATATTTCATCTGCAGCAACACTGTGCACTTTATAATGACACGTTTGGTCATTAACGTTTTAATGCATCATTAAACAAACATATGAGCAGAGTTCATGACAGATCAACGGGCCTCTTCTCTCAGTACGGTTTGATATTAAATTAAACGAAATATGGCTAATGTTAACTGTGACAAGATGATTGACAGGGCAGTTAAAACAGTGACAGGATGATCGTAACTAAGCAACAGAGCATCTGTTAAAGACACAGTTCTGAGGAAGTAGTTCGTCCCAGAGCTAGTCTACTATTCTGCTGCATACTCAAAAGTATCTACTTTTCTTCACAGAAAGAGTACACACTTTTAGGGCATAGTATAAGCAGGTGAATTGGGACGCAGCATTCATTTTCCTGTGAAGCGGCGGGGCATTTGAAGTCGCTGTTGAACTTCGAGAGTCTTCATCACGCCGCGGTGACGCAATCAGTCTTTGAATGAAGAACAGATCAATGTTTATGAACGAACTTTAGCATGTATAGAAATTATTCTGATAAAGATTTGATCATCACAGACACTGGAGAAACTCAGAGCAATAAATAAAACACATGAGGGATCTGAGATCTTTAATTATTAATATTTGTGTGTTGTATTCAGGGTTTTATAGTGTTCCTGTCTGACGTGTTTAAACACACGTCTGATCACAAACTCCTCCTCTTACAGCTTTCATCAGGAAGAGACTGACGCTTATTTCTGCTTTATTTCTGTCACACTGACTCTCTTCTCGACTGACAAAAGCCATAAAGAATCAGCCATCAGTGAAGAAGGAAGAAACTTGCTTTAAATGAGAATTTCTGAGACGTTGGTGTGTGAACAGACAGCAGATCTTGATTCATTGTTCAAACCGTGAGAGTAAAGCTCAGATCGCTGGAGCTCCAGCAGTGAACATGGCTTCACTAACTGTATCTGCAGAAGAGCTTTCTTGTCCTGTGTGCTGTGAGATCTTCAAGACTCCTGTTCTTTCATCATGTCCTCACAGCTTCTGTAAAGAGTGTCTTCAGCAGTTCTGGAGAAGCAAAGAAACTCAGGAGTGTCCCGTCTGCAGAAGAAGATCCTTAAAACATGTTAATCTAGTGTTAAAAACCTGTGTGAGTGGCTCCTGAAGGAGAGAAATGAGGTTTGTTCATCAGGATCTGAGGAGATCTGCAGTTTACACACGGAGAAACTCAAACTCTTCTGTCTGGAGGTGTGTGTGTAGTGTGTATTAATTCACACAAACACGATAATCATAAATGATATGTTACTCATAAATACATTACTCAGAGACTCTTCTTTTAATAAAGTTTTTCGCAACAACATTTGTCATGGCTTCGCTTTATTAATAGACCATAACTCATAAGTAATCAAAATGAAAATAACAGCTAATAGTCTTCACCATCGAAGTGTGGCCCCGCACTCAGATCTTCTCTGCCTTTTATAGCCTTGCATATCATTTACATTTCTTCCCTGCATTCTGCCTTATTTGGTAATCACATGTATTCATACACAAACAGAGTACATGACCCACCTATCACATCTAATACAGACTGTCAAAAGTTCAAATGGAAGAATAGCAGAGGTGGTCACCAACACACATAAATGCTAACATAAAAATATCTATAACACCTCTTATGTATAGGTACAAGTGTGCTCTGTTCAACCACAGAAATCACACCTGCATGCACAGCAATATCAACACAGCTCGGCTGCGGTTTTATCTCCCGAGTGTATTGGAAAATGCAACCGAATCCTTTTACAGCCTTTAAACAAACAAAGCATATAGCAACTTAAACCACAAAGATTAATACCAATTTAATATTGGAGCTCTAAGTTTTAAAGACTCTGAACCATTTGTTAATGCTTGCAGCTCGAGATTGATCTTATTATACTCAGCCATCTCTCTTATCAATTTCATCATTTTCTTATTCAAAGTCTCCTGCTTACGCATCAGTTTTATCACAGTTCTCAGCTTGAGATTCATGTCCTGCTGGTACTCCAGGTTTCTTCGTGGTTCAGCGACGCTTCTCTATTGTCGCTTGTTTTTTGACTTTTCGGCTTTCTTCCACTTGCAGTCCTTTAAAGATGAGATCACCAAAGTCAACATTCACATTTGCTTTACAGTCTCTGTTCCCTAAAGTAATGGGTCCGGCGGAGGATTGGTCAGAAAACCTCACATCTATATTACCCCCAAACACTTCAAGCTTCAAATTTAATGCGCACAATTATAAATAATTTTATTTCAGTTTCAGTTTTAGTAATTTTATTTCAATTAGTTTATTTTAATTATATGCCAAAGGGTCTTTTCTAAATTACATTTAATTTTAATTGTTAGTTTTTCTTCTAATAATTAATATTTATATTAAGATTTATTTTATTTAATGAAAATAGTATTAACAGTTTTAGTTGTAGTGTTAACAATATCAGCAAGATTATTATTATTATTATTTAACTGCATTATCATGGAATAATAAATACTGATTATTTTTTATTTTAATAATTAGGCAGCATTCAGTAAAGAGTTTTGTGATTCATTCAAGAGAAACGCTGAGGGAAATTATATGTATTATAATAATTAGGCAGCATTGCTCAATGAAATGACTGGCTCTTACAACAAACTGTTGTAATGATCCTCATAAGATTCAATAGAAGCTTCTGTGAAATGAACAAATCTGAATTTAACAGCAGAAAGACATCTACTGAGCTTTCTGGACTCCTTTCTTATGTTTATCTCTGGATCAATCATCAGGATCAGTAGTGAATACCATTCACAGAGCGTCAAGACTGATTTATGACTTTGACCTTTTGACCTTTCCCCTCCCTCCACACATCATGAGCACACATTGTGCGCTTGTTTTAGATAAAGAGATCTCTGGCCTTTCTGTGGAAAATCAGAAAAGAGCTGTGAAATACAAGACATGGACATCTTCTACTCACCTAAAACCCATACTTGAGTAAAAGTACAGATACCTTAAAGTGAAAATGACTCCACTACAAGTTACAAGTCACCAATTCAAAAACAACTCGAGAAAGTCTTAGAGTATCTGATTTTAACAGTACTTAAGTATTTCACTCATACTAAATATAGTCTGAGTTCTGTCATGCTCGTAACTTCTTTCTAACAAAGACATTTAAAAAAGGGTCATCGTTTAGTCACGATCAATGTGTGTTTTTGTAACTTTGTGAAATCGTGATGAATGAGTGACAGGTTTTAATAAGTTTGAAGGGAGCACTCTTTGCATGCTGTATATGATGATATATTCAGAATTTAAATAAAACATGTTTTTCATGCTTGACAAGTGTCTACGTATGACACAGACAAAGCTAACTACTACACTATACAGAAAAAGATGATAACTTCAGAAGCACAGACGTGATTCTGTTACAGATCTGGTCCAAGCAGGATTCAGGTAGGAAACAGTTATTATCTGTATTGTCTGCCACAAAAAATCATGCTCACCGGCTTGCTTTTCTGTTTATTCTAATAGTGTTTGTGAACATATATATACTTTATTAACAAGTATAATAGTTTCTGTCTCAAGTACAGGAAATGATCAAATTCAGCCCTCAATCTTACCAAATACAAGAACTTTGCTCCTCCTCAGACCAGCTAACAAAATGAATCTGATCACATTTTTTAAGACCCCTGACTTTTACTCATTTGGTTTCACTAGCTTCTATTTTGTAAATTAAATCCACAATACTTACATTTCCTAAGTGTATTTGTCGGCCGCCACAGAACCATCTCCTGCCATTTTTGTTCTTGGGCAAAATCCGCCACCATGCTGTAAGCTTAAGGAATTCTAGGATAGGATAGGCTGCGAAGGATCCATCTGATGTGTCCTTCTTCACTTGCAGTATGTCTATGATTTGAGAGTCGTGGTTGAAATACTGCAGGCTCAAGCTGCACCACAGTGACACAATCAGCCTTCAAATGCAGCCTTCGGGGGATTTAGCCCATGAATTGGGACGCAGCTAACATATACACACACAGGGCTAACAAACTGAACAAGATAAAACACACCTGAGGAGACTAATCAATGAACAAACGGACTACAAACTAGTGATGTCAGATTCCGGGCCTAGTCAGTTTAAAAGCGGTTCGCTGCCTCAATAAGCATTAATCCACAAATGACTGGTAGTTGTTAACTCTTTTAAATGTAACTGGCACTCCCTCTGAGTCAGAATAAAGCCAATATCCTGAGCAATTCATTTACCCAAACGTGCACAATTGACGCTGAACTGCTGTGAAGAGAGAACTGAAGATGAACACGAAGCAGATGTAGATGGTGAGCGATGACACTTCCACTGCTTGAGGCGCTTCTCGTTTCTCGAGTCAAGAACCGGTTGCATCGGTTTTCGGATCAGCAGTACACTGAACCGAGAACCTTTTCTGTCGGACGATTTGAGAACCAAGGATATGATGATACTGCGCATGCGTGTAATTTTTCAAGTATTTTGTTAAACATCAGAAAGTGTGGATAAAAATAACTATATTTTTATTTTTTTAAAGATGAATGTATCTAATCTGTATTATTTTGTTAAATTGTAGATTGGTGTTAGATTATAGGCCAAAGGGCTTTGCAGGGAAGTTGGATTACCACTAAGAGTCTAAAGACTCTATGTTTAATAGGAATAATGGATGATTTATGAAATAGCCTGTACTGTATTTATAGTTAACGATGACACATTCACAAATTGAGTTTGTATTAAACAGGGCATGAATTACGAGTAGAGCAGCTGATGAAACTGAACTGCAGCGTGCAGGTTAGAGCGGTCTCGTTCTCGGAGTCAAGAACCCGGTTGCATGTCCCGGTTTGAGGATCACCAGTACACTGGAGCTAGAACCCGCTTCCTTGGGACACGCCCCGGGTTCGAGCGAGAACGAGCTGACATAGACGAGTAAAAGAAATGGGCTGGCGACCGGCTGGGTCCAGCAGAGACAAGTGAAGTCAATTAGAAGTACCTACTTGCTGCGGCCCAGCGTACACGCAGACTCAAACTCAGCTTGATGATGTAAATGCCAATGTGAGCAACCTGTCAGACAATTGTAAGTCTTCATGTCGCTGTGCCAAGAGAACGTTCCCGAATCACCCACCTAATCTTGCAGGACGCAGCTGAATAATTCCTTTGATAAACCGGAAACATTTAAAACATTAGATCACTGGAATGACGAGAGCGCATAAGCGCACTTGCTACGCTACACTGCTGCCTGAGAGAATGAAAACTGCATCCACTGTTAGGTGTAACACTGGGTTCTTTGGGAAGCTGAACACGGTAAACTTTCCCTCACATCCAAAAAAACACACTTATTTGGAGACATTCTTGAACAAATCCTATGCAGCTTGCCGCAGGATTTCCCGATGAAGCTGGCGCTGATGGCCAGCGGTCTTGCTCTCCTCTGGCCCGACATGTCGCAGGCATGTACTTCCCGAGAGAGAAATGCTCATATAAGGAGTTCCACCATTGTCTAAGTCATTAAATCCACATCAAAAAAAAAAAAACAGCGAAACTTGTTGTACCCAACCCGAAGTAAGATTTTCGGCACAGAAATTCTTTCGATCATTAAGTCCAAATTATTTTTTAAAACTTTGGCCATGTTTAGCATGAGAATCCATCTCTTTAACACTGTGAACAACTCTGAATACATGAATACACCATTGTAGCCCCTCTTTTAAAGTTAAAAAAGGCCATAGAATGCAAAATCACTTTTAAAAGGTAAAATAAAACTAGTGTTGATTTCCCATTAACGAAGATAAATGAGATAGAAAAGTATTCTATAAGAACATTTTTTTCTCGTGATGCAGATTTAGATGCTTGATGAGCTAAAACTAACATCTGATGATAAAAACTATGACGAAATGTATGCCGTGTCTTCGTTAACAAGACAAGATGGGACTATAATGTTATTTGAGGACTACCGGACATTCAAAATACATTCTATAGGCTATTTATCTTGTCCTTCCAAAATAATGCATCTCTGCCATTGGATTCACTTGATGGGATGATGCCTTCAGATAGTATAGTCTCAGTACTTGACAGCCAGAGTGGAGATTGATAGGACTACCAAAAGCCGCGAACTAGCGATCTGAAACAATGGCTCTCAGCACCCGAAGGGGAGTAGAATAAGGTGACTGTGACATCCCGATGGTTTCCCGGGAGTCACAGTTCATTGTTGATTAACTTAAAGTGGTCATATGATGTGATTTCAAGTTTTCCTTTCTCTTTGTAGTATTACAAGCTCTTGGTGCATAAAGAAGATCTGTAAAGTTGCAAAGACTAAAGTCTCAAATCCAAAGAGATATTCTTTATAAAAGTTGAGACTCATCCGCACCCCCCTAAAATGACTCGTTCTAACATGCCCCCACATCTCTACGTCAGTATGTGGGAAGATTTGCATAACGCCAGATATGTATGCCAGGTGTAGGTGTAATTTTATTCTTGTTGTAGTATTGTTGTTGCTGCCACCGCCATGTCATTATAGGCGCTGTGTGTTTCAATGTGAAAAGAGAAACTACTTTGTTTGGCCTTCCAAAAGAGGATGATATCCACTTTGGTCATGCCTGGAGCTGATCTATGCTGGTCGCTAAGGAAATACATCAACTTTGCACTGAATTGGCTTTCACTGTGGACGAAGCGGAGTCCAGCCCGGGGTCATCACATGTGGTTTCTGCAAGACCAAGGTATTCTCCTTCTTGTAAGAATCCACTTGCCACACCGTTCTCAAACTGTAGCCTGCCTCTACTTCACTCAAGCCCCGTGACACACTTCTGAGCCAGTGACACCACTCTAGACCGTGGCTCACTCTAGACCGGCACACTTCTAGATCATGGCAATACTCTGGGATCATGCATTATAGATCAGGCACACTTCAGACCCCGCTCACTCTAGACCGCTGCTCACTCCTAGACCCCCGCTCACTATTCTAGACCCCTGCTCACTTAGACTTCGGCTCACTTAATCACAGCCACTTGTAATCAAGGCTTCACTTAGACCCTCGCTCACTCTAGACCCCGCTCACTCTTAGACTGCTCACTCTAGACTGCGGCTCACTCCTAGACCCCGGCTCACTTAGACCCTGGCTCACTCTAGATCATGCTCACTTAGGACCCTCACTCTAGACCCTTCGCTCACTTAGACCGCACACTTAGACCCCTCGCTCACTTCTAGACTGCTCACTTCTAGATCAGCGGGGTCACCTTAGACCTGCTCACTTCTAGACCCGCTCGCCTAGACCTCGTCACTCTAGACCGCTACCACTTCTAGACCCTGGCTCACTCTAGTAGACCCCCGGCTCACCAGACCTCCCCGCTCTGTAATCTAGCACACTTCTAGACCCCTGCTCACTCTAGACTCGCCTCACTCTAGACTGCGGCTCACTCTAGACCGTGGCTCACTCTAGACCCCTGCTCACTTGTAGACCAAGTGCTCACTTCTAGACCGCTGCACACTTCTAGACCGCTGCTCACTCTAGACCGCTCACTCTAGACGCGCTCACCTAGACCTGCGGCACACCCTAGACCCCGGCTCACTCTAGACCACGGCACACTTGTAAGACCGGAGGCACACTCTTAAACTGTAGGCACACCCCCAGACCGTGGCTCACTTCTAGACCGCTGCACACTATAGTCCGCTGCTCAATCTAGACCCCGCTACACCTTTGCACCATGGCTCACTTAGACTGCTGGTCACTTCCATGGCTCAGCCAGCCTAGACCCCTCACGCTCACTTCTAGACCCCTCGCGCTCACTCTAGACCTAGGCACACCCCTAGACCTCGCTCACTTCTAGACCAAGGCTCACTTCTACCGCGCTCACTTCAGACCGCTGCTGCACACTCTAGACCGCTGCGCTCACTCTAGATCATGTGGCACACTCTAGACCGCTCACTTAGACCCTCGGCCACTCTAGACCGCTGCTCACTGTAGACCCCTCTGCTCACTCTAGACCCCGGCTCACTCCTAGACCCAGCACACTCTAGACCGCCTCACCCCCTAGACCCTGCTCACTTCACCGCGTCACTCTGCAGACCCCCATGCTTCTCACTGTAGACCCGCTCACTCTCTAGACCCTGCTCACTTCTAGACCGCTGCTCACTCTAGACCCCTCGGCTCGTTTCTAGACCCCGCTCACTCTAAGTAGACCGTACTAATTATTATTTTTGTTGAAGACTACATATAGAAAATAGCTAATAAAAATAAATGTTGGTAACTGCAGCTTGACTAAAGGTCAAACCACTTATTACACAACATTTCACCACAGAAATAATTATGGTGATAAAAGATTTAATAACAAAATGTTTAAAAACCTACCAGTTCTCATCCATTACACACAAAACACCGTAGCAAAATGGCAGCAGCTGTGTTTGTATGAAACGCAGAGTGAGTCCAATTTATACCAGGATGAAAAAATTAAATAATTGTACACCATTTTTGGAATTCTGGTTTTTAATATTTATTAGCAATAATGTAACTGAA
>NC_056574.1:9792117-9792230 GCF_018340385.1 Cyprinus carpio | reverse complement strand
AACACTCTAGACCGCGGCACACTCTAGACCGCGGCACACTCTAGTCCGCGGCTCAATCTAGACCGCGGCTCAATCTAGACCGCGTCACACTGTAGACCGCGGCTCAATCTAGA
>NC_056574.1:9791753-9791864 GCF_018340385.1 Cyprinus carpio | reverse complement strand
ATCTAGACCGCGGCTCAATCTAGACCGCGGCTCACTCCAGACCGCGGCTCAATCTAGACCGTGGCTCACTCTAGACCGCAGCACACTCTAGACCCCGGCTCACTCTAGACT
>NC_056574.1:9785644-9791485 GCF_018340385.1 Cyprinus carpio | reverse complement strand
CTCTGGGCCATGACTCCTCTAGACTGCAGCACACTCTGAGCCATGACTCACTCTGAACCATAACACACTCTAGACCATGGCTCACTCTAGACCCTTGACTCAATCCTGAACCGTGGTTCCTCCTGAACAGCGGCTCCTCCTGAACCCGTGGCACACTCTGAACCCGTGACTCACTCTGAACCCATGGCTCACTCCTGAACTCATAGCACACTCTAGACCGCAGCTCACTCTAAGCCTTAATACAGTTATGGATTAAGTGAACGTGAACAGGTGCGTGAAAACTGAACTTGTGTCAGTATTCCATGCATGCCTTCCGTCTTAAAGGAACTGCATTTCTAACCTATCCGTGTCATTAATGTTAACCAAAAAAAAAAACAATTTTAAATAAATATTTTAAGTAAACCTACGGTATCTGAAAAATGAGTTCAATTTTTATCTCTTTTGCTGAAGTAAAAATCACATACACATCAACACTCTCAAAAACAACAAATTATATAAAAAAAAAATATTATACATGAACAACTATATATTTTTATACGTTGCACCCTTTTCACTACTGTTAAAGGGATAATTCACCCAAAAATTTAAATTGTCATAAGTATTGAATTTGTAAAAACTTCAATAAATTATTTCAAATTTCTCATAAGCTTAATTGATTTTGTCTGAAGAGAGAAGAATTAATGATTATTTTTGTTGGAAGACTACATAGAAAATAGCTACCAAAATAAATGTTGGTAACTGCAGCTTGACTAAAGGTCAAACCACTTATTACACAACATTTCACCACATAAATAATTATGGTGATAAAAGATTTATGACGAAAATGTTTTAAAACCTTACCAGTTCTCTTATCCATTACAGCGCACAAAACAATCATAGCAAAATGGCAGCAGCTGTGTTTGTATGAAACGAGAGTGAGTCCATGATACCAGGATGACAAAATTAAATAATTGTACACCATTTTGAATCGGGTTTTAATATTTTATTAGCTAAACAAACGCAAAGCCTTATCACCAAAAACTGCCTTACGCCGATTCCCAGCCACTTTGAGCCTGTGTTATCAGCTTTTACTGTTCGTCATTGGTATAACATACCTCAGAGTGTTTAGAAATGCATCACGCAGAAAACATGAGCAAACATAAAGCACCCGCGCGTACGCAGTTCAAATCTGTGATGTAAAAGCGGTGGTCGGTCAGAGTTGCTCCACTGTAGGTTATAGAGAATCTGCTCTGATCTAATTTCTTTGTTTTTTCAAAGCTCTTGCGTAGCTCCTCGGCATGCTCTGCATGATCTTAAAAAGAAAGCCTACGCACGCAAACAAGATATCCATTGTGTGGTTAGTTTTTGATTATATTCAGGGGTTTAAGCATTGAGTAAGCTGGGACAGTTATGCCGCTGCAAATAGGGGAAGCGTCCTTTTTGCTCTGTGTCTCTTACATACTGCCATTCACAGTTTGAAAGGTGCCGAAGAGGACCGGCTATTAATGATATTTGTCATGGAAACACAAAACACAAGTTTATAAAATTGCCGGTTGTTTGATCGCTCTTCACCTCCACATCAGCCCCTGCACTTCGGTGTCTGCTCGCCAGTGGGAGCCTAATGAACCAAATAAACAAATGTCATTACATTTACTTAGTTGACATTATTATTTAGCTCTTCTACATTAAACTAGCTGAGTTAACATAATTATTTGTCAACTAATAAAACTAGTAAAGCTGATAAAAACATACCTCAGGTCAACAATGAACCAAGAGAGGCTGTCAGCAGCTGACACTAACTTCAACTGAACAGAACATATGAAGGTCTTTGGATACGAAGGACATAGTGACAGCATTTGCTCTAGCTATATGCAGTGTGATCGAAAAGCTGACGTGTGTTTTATAGGCTATTTATAGTACAAGCTTGCTTTGCTGAAGAGCACGAATTCTGAGAATGGGTCACCACACTTGGCTGTATGTCAAGTCACAAATCTGCTTTTAACAGTAAAAGCTTTTTATATAATCTTAAGTACAAGCTTGTTTTGCTGAACTTTATTCCTACAGATGTTGTTTTGAGCAGTGCATAAATTACTGAATGAAAAGGCTTTCTTTTACCACATAAAAATATCTAAAACCTTTGTTTATTTGACAAATATATCTAACCAACTTCATCTGTAATAAAAACAGGAAACACTGCACAATCAGAAAGTCCCCTGACTGCGCTCCATTTGGAACTCCTCTCTTGACTTCGAAAGCAGCGAATCTGGTAGATGTACATTCTGTAAGTTTGTGTGATACCCAGGCAGCCTCTCCTTGAATGAGGGCCGGTGAACAGCTGCAGTCATCCTCTAATCGTGTTTGTGACAGATGTACAGTGGTGTGAAAAAAGTGTTAGCCCCCTTCAGGTTTCTTGTTTTTTTGTATGTTTGTGCTGCTGTTTCAGATCATCAAACAGGAATTAGAGAGCTGGATTGAGACTCAGCATGGTTTTGGCTTAAAGTGTTAGAGTTCACAACTGTGCTGTGATTCAATTATATAACCAGACACAAAAACTGGACCGTCTCATTTATATTTCTGGCTCACAGCTACAAAAACAAATAGTAGCAAATGGATCTCTGCAGTTCACAGAAACTGAATGCAGGCAGCAGAACGTGAACATAGCAGCCGCCGTTTCGTTCTAGAGATTTTTAATTTTGGTAGTAAAATCTAATAGCTTGCGGTAAATAAGCTGATTACAGCCATGCCATTCAGCCAAGAGATGCTTTCTGGCGTCAAAAATAAACACCTGCTACTATGACTCAAATAGACTGAACAAGACTCAAATAAGTATCCAGCAAATATTTGAAGAGCACATTGTGAATGATTATTTGTAGCATCGCCTGACATAAAAAAAAAACATGTTGCAGCATGATGTAGGTGGAAAGACAATCACTCATATAATTTTTCATAAGTAAGTATTTAATATTATATTTTTAACATTCAGTACAGTATGGAGCACTGGAAAATATCCTTCAAAACTGTATGCAAATATCCATAAATTCATAGAGATGAAGATAAATCTGTAATCTGGCCTGTTATTTGTAGAGTATTTTATTCTATTGTCAATAATCTCTATTTCCTCTGGCTGCTGTGAGTCCTTCTCTCTACCAAAATATTCAACACAAAATCATTTACTGAGCTCTCAGGTGCAGATTGATTTCGAATCAATGTGAATCATCTGGCCTGCCAAAGCTAACTGTACACGAAGATGATGATCTGAAGAAGAATCACAGTAGGAGCATTGGCTACCCGCGATGCTTAAGAATGATCAAAATCTCTACAGGGAAAGATGAATGAACAAGAATCAAGACTTTGTGAATGAAATCAAAGATATAAAATGATGATCAGTTCTTCAGATTGACTGTTTCAGCATTAATGAACTGATGTACCTCTGAATAATGATCCAGCAGAACTACAGACTTCAGTTTCTCCTGGATCTGTGATCATATCTGTTAGTTCAGTTCAAACATATTTTCAGCTCAGATCTGTACAGCACTCTCTTCCTCCCTCAACACCACGACTGAGCTGAGACCCTTGAACAAGAACTGAAACCACACTGCTGCCCACTGCTCGGGGTGTGTGTGCGTGTGTGTGTGTGTGTGTGTGTGTGTGTGTGTGTGTGTGCGAGTGTGTGTGTGTGTGCATGACACTGTGTGTGTGTGTGTGTGTGCGTGTGTGTGTGTGTGTGTGTGAGAGAGAGTGTGTGTAGTGTGGCGTGTATGCAGCTAATTACTTTATGTTTGTGTATAGAGTTACTAGGCAAAAATACCATTATTAGAAGAGTTAAAATAGTTTTGAAAGAAGGGTTCGCTTTTGCATGTTGTGAGTGTGTTTTGTGGTTTTGTGTGTAGAGTTTAGAGAAAAACCATTTAAAAAAAAAAAAAAAAAAGTAAGCAGAAAAAAAAAAGAAAAAAACAACTGTAACGTAAAGATCAGCAGAATTTAGCAGATATAAAGAGGTACTTTTCTGGAAACATTTAAAAATGCTGTAGTGTGTTTTGCTCTTTGACTATGAACACAAACTTCTTTACTTTACTTTTACTGTAGTATTTTTATTTAGTTATCTCCTGACACAATCTCACTGTACACACAAAATCAAAGTGTCAAGGCCAGCATCGAGTGTATTGTCTCTGTCACACTCTTCTGAGCTCAGAATAAACCAGCAAATAAGCCGCTTCTCAAAACTGATGATAGTAGACAGTTAGTGATTCCCTGAACCCCATCTCTTAATGTCTTCAGAGAGGAATTCATTATATCTAGAGACTGATTTAAGAAGAAAACAGTATCTGAGAGAGCTATATGGCTGGTGTAAAGAGAAGACACTGATGATGTACCTTTAGTTGTGTGTGTGTTTGTAGTTGAGGGATCCTGAGAGTATATTCTTTAAACAGTAATAACTGAAAATGATGAATAATATTTAACTTTAAATTATGACAAGTGTAGATTATGACAATCATATCTTAATCACACAAGATAACTTTAGCATTAGTATTATGTTAGCTTCCTAGCATTAGGCGTATGTTGGCACATCTAACAGACGCTGATTGATGAGATGTTTCTCACCTGAACTCTTGACAGTGTATGTGACTGGGGTCTGGCTTGATCTCTCTAGGTAACTACATCTCCACTCTCTGTTATGATCTTCATTCCAGGTGTTGTATTCCAGGAGTGAAGATACAGCGATCTGATGAGGATAATATCTGATGGCATCTGGAGTCAGTCTGCGTCAGTTTAACACCAGCCTGATTCACCCCAGAACAGCTGAGATTCTCTCAGAACTGGCCGAATCATCACAAGAGACTCAGTATGTAGATACAGCTGACAGAAGAGAGTCACAGGAGGGCCTGCACTGATCTCAGTGTGAGGATGAGACTGAAACGCACAATAACACATCACACACTCTTCCAATCATCATCAGAGAGATTAAATCAAAAGAATTTTAAAATGATGTATAATCCTTAAAATTACCATGAAGAACATGCAGAATCCAGGGCGTGGGTTCTTGTGGTGGTAATGGATTCGCACACACTGTCACTGCAAGTGTAAGATCATGTCTTCTTTTGAGATGTTCTGATGTTTAGAGGCAGTCAGACCCCAGACTCTCAGTCTCTCATGACTCTCTGTGTTTTTCCTCTTTATCCCTAAGCGAATCAGTTCAACTGCTGGATATCTGGATACATTGCCATAAGCACCCTTACAGTTGATTTGCAGTCATGAAGAGCATTATTACAGGGCAGATGGACATTTTCACCAGAACTGATGAACACATGAGCATCATCCACTCCACTGATACCTGAAACACAAGAACATCTGATCATTATGTTATATATTAATAAATGAAGCTTTATTGTATGCAGATGTACACTGAACTCTTTCACAGGAGTTTAAAGAGCGTGTAGAAGTGTGTTTACCTGTGAGAAGTGAAGAGAGAAAGATCAGTCCCAGCAGACACACACGACACTCATCAGACATTTTCTCTTTCTCTCTGTCTTTCTCTTCAGTATATGATCTCAACTCTTTCTTTAAACAATATACACCCTTCCTCTGTTTGTTCACTTCCTCTGATCTACAGACTGAGTCATGTTCTGATAGAGCTGTATTTAGTGACTCAATGCAGTGCATAATGAAGAAGTGCTGCTTCACATTTATCTGTAAATATTGAAGAAATATTGTATTTATCCTATAGAAGACATTAGTATAAGGTGTTTTTTTTACTATAACCATAAGCACTGGCCTGTGGGAACACAAGACTCTGAGATGATGGTGTTTGTGAAACATGTTCTTCAGTGTGAGAACTGTGTATTGTTAATCACATCTGCTCTG
>NC_056574.1:9785123-9785477 GCF_018340385.1 Cyprinus carpio | reverse complement strand
GCATCTCTCAATGTCTTCAGAGAGGAATTCATTATATCTAGAGACTGATTTAAGAAGAAAACAGTATCTGAGAGTTGCTGTAAAGCACTGGTGTGAGGAAGACACTGATGATGTACCTTTAGTCACGTGTGTGTTCACTGCTGTTGTTGTTAGCATTAGTATTATGTTAGCACATCTAACAGACAGATTAGATTATGATAAGTGTAGATTATGACAATCATATCTTAATCACACAAGATAACTTTAGCATTAGTATTATGTTAGCACATCTAACAGACTGATTGATGAGTTGTTTTCTCACCTGAACTCTTGACAGTGTATGTGACTGAGGTCTGGACTTGATCTCTCTGAGTA
>NC_056574.1:9783981-9784124 GCF_018340385.1 Cyprinus carpio | reverse complement strand
TGACTATTTGTTCGTACAGATGGTGAATGTCAGTATCCGTCTGCTGTGCCTTCCAGATGTCATAGTCAGAGATTGGCATATCTTCTATTTTTTCGGATTTCACTTTTAACTTCAAAGATAGAGCAGTGGAACAAGTCAGAAGG
>NC_056574.1:9781288-9781493 GCF_018340385.1 Cyprinus carpio | reverse complement strand
ACATTACATTTCTCCAGAAAGATCAACGGATCATCACAGTCTTCTAGTCGGCCAAAGCATTGGAACTGGATTTTCACAGGCTGTCTACCCAAAAAACGTCCTCTACCTTCAACAGTGGTAACCACTTCACTTGGGGAATTTGGCTCAGAGTCACACAGACCACCTTGAAATGTTGAATGGAGTCGCTGTAATCTGGTACTCACCA
>NC_056574.1:9752997-9780846 GCF_018340385.1 Cyprinus carpio | reverse complement strand
CATATTTTATAATTTTTAAGTATTAGATGTTTTTTTGTTTCTATGTTCATTATGTTTGAACTGTAGAACTAGCTCAAAGAACAAGATACGAATCCAGGGAGAAACTTCGAAGTCTGTATTTCTGCTAGATCATTATTCAGAGAATTTGCATCAGTTCGTAGTAAACAGTCAATCTGAAGAACTGAATGTCATCATTTTTATACCTTTGATTTGCATTTCACAAAGTCTTGATTCTGTTCATCTGTCCATCTCTTTCCTGTAAGAGATTTTGATCATTCTTAAGACCTGCAGTGTTTGCGCTGCTCTACTGTGATTCTTCTTCCAGATCATCTGTGCAAGAAAGAGCTGGTGAGAGTTTTCGGAATGATTCACATTGATCTGAAGACAATCTGCACTCATGAGAGCTCAGTTAATGCTTTTTGTGTTGAATTATTTTGCAGCAGAGAGGAAAGGACTGCCACCTTGTAGAGGAAATAGAGATTAATACAATAATAGAATAAATACTCTACAAATAAAATGCCATATTACAGATTTATCTTCATCTCTATGAATTTATGGATATTTGCATGTACAGTTTTTGAAGGATATTTTCCAGCTGCTCCATACTGTACTGAATACATAGAATATAATATTAAATACTTACTATGAAATTATATGAAGTGATTGTCTTTCCACCTACATCATGCTGCAACATGTTTTTATGTCAGACGTGCATAAAATAATCATTCACAATGTGCTCTTCAAGATATTTGCTGAATACTATGAGATCTTGTCTCAGTCTAAAAGTGTAAAGTAGGGCTTTTACATATGAAAAAAAACATCTCCCTGGCTGGATGCTGTAGCTGTAATAAGCTTTTTTTACTGCAAGCTATTAGATGTTACTGCAAAAAGTAAAAATCTACAACAAAAACAGCAGCTGCTGAAAGTCACGTTCTGCTGCCTGGATTCTGATTTCTGTGAATTGCAGAGATCCATTTGATACTATTTTTTGTAGCTGTGGGCCAAGAAAGAAGTATAAATGAGACGGTCTAGTTTGTGTCTAGTTATATAATTGAATCACAAGAACAGCTCAGAACTCCTAACACTGTAGCCGGCTCAATCAGAGTCTCAATCCAGCTCTCTAGCTCCTGAGTGTGTGAGTCTGTGCACCTTTCGATGTGTCTAGAACAAGCATAAAGAAGACCCTTTACACACGGCGTCATGCAACATCTGTTCTGACTCGAAGCAGTGTATTCTTTCTTTCCACCAGCACAGTAAAAACACTATCCACTATATCGGAACTCTTATACATGTTACATCTGTCACAAACTGATTGAAGGGATGACTGCAGCTGTCTACTCTCGTCCTCATTCAAGGAGAGGCGTCTGGCATTTCACACAAACTTACAGAATACAGATCGACGAGATTTGCTGCTTGAAGTCAAGCGAGGAGTTACAAATGCAGCAGTCATACTTTCTGATTGTGCAGTGTTTCCTGTTTTTATTACAGATGAAGTTGGTTAGATTTTTGTCAAATAAACAAAGGTTTTAGATATTTGCATGTGTAAAAGAAAGCCTTTTCATTCAGTAATTTATGCACTGCTCAAAACAGCGTCTGTATGTACAAGAATAAAGTTCAACGAAACAAGCTTGTACTTCGGTTTATCTCATAAAAGCTTTTGCTGATACACTTAGATTTGTGAGGAAACCTGTATGTCGTATTATATAGCTACTAAAACATCACGTCTGCTTACTGATCCACACACTGCATGTAGCTAGAGCAAATGCTGTCACTATGTCGCCGTGTCAAGGAACCTTCCTTATGTTCTGTTCAGTTGGAGTTAGCAGTGTCAGCTGCTAACAGCCTCTCTTAATTTCATTGTTGACCTGAAGGTATGTTTTTGTACCAGCTTTACTGCTCGTTATATTAGTTGACAGCTAGTTATGTTAACTCAGCTAGTTTAATGTGAAGAGCTAAACCAAGTATCAACTAGTAAGATAGCAATGACATTTGTTTGTATTATATTTGTGGGGGACAAGTCAAGTCAAGTCACCTTTTATTTATATAGCGCTTTTAACAATACAGATTGTGTCAAAGCAACTGAACAACATTAATTAGGAAAATAGTGTGTCACACTAATTATTCAGTGAAAGGCAGTTCATCATTGAATTCAGTGATGTCATTATCCAGCTCAGTTCAGACAAAGACAAGAGAAAAAAAACAAACACTTTTTAAACACTTATAATAATTAAAATCCTTTATTTTTATTAAGTCTGCCAAAAAAAAAAAAATCACTTTCATTCACAAAGAAGATGGGGAAATTTGTCTCCTGGTGGAAAACAAAGACTTGAGATGAAAATGACATGAACTTACCATTATATCCAGTAGATGTCAGCAGAGGATCACTCAATAGCCATTTCAACTCCTTACATCTTAACATTCATGCATTTAACAGACGCTTTTATCTAAAGCGACTATACATTTTCTTTTTTTTTCTTTTTTACCAGTATGTGTGTTCCCTGGGAATTGAACCCACAACCTTTTGTGCTGCTAACGCAATGCTCTACCACTGAGCCACAGGAACATCTTTCTTTTGGATTTATTATAAAATGACTATGAAGTATAGCAAGTGCAGGAAGTCTCGTGTCATTTAAAAATAAATAAATAAATAAGCCCAGACACCAAAAGCCTAGTATGGTAAATTATTTAAATACTTAACTAGTGAACTACAAATTAAGTTATTAATGGTGGAATAATTAAATAATGCAATGGAATGGAATTTTTTAGATTTCATTTAAAAACTAAATTTTTTAAACATTGCTTAACAAAAGGACACATCAAAATGAGAGCTTTAAGTTATTTTTTCCTGTATAAGATTTTAAAACATTTTCGTCTTAAATCTTTTATCACCATAATTATTTCTGTGGCAGAAATGTTACATTATGTAAGTGTATATGGGAAACACCGTTTCTCTTTAATCTCTGTTCAGTTTGAACTTTGCTTTCACTCTGCTCACAGCTGCCGTCTTCACGGAAGCTTTGTGCACAAATATTTCAACTCAAATCGAGTATTTTAGTTCACCATTTACTTATGTGGCAAGTAGCCGTGTAATAAGCCACTTCACGTCGGTGTCCTGATCAGCGATAACAACTGGCTGGATGTACATTATTCCTTACTCACATTGCTGTTGCAGATGAAATATAACACAGATAAAATATAATATATATATATATATATTAGTGTCTCACTGGCCATTTAGTAACTTAATCCCCACCTTTATTCAAAGCTCTTCACGAACCATCATTCGCCGCGCGATCACGTCTTGTTACAGACCTGAAGAACTCTCATTGATAGTGAATATCTTTTCAGTTTATATTGAGACACTCAACATATTAAGCGAAAGATGGCTTTAGTCTGAGTAACCGCCCGTAAAGCCCTGCATTTCAGCGGGCCCGGCTTATTATGCCCCCTAGGGCGGGCTTGAGACCAATTTTCGCGTTCCATAGCTCACATGCGGGCGGGCCTCGGGCCTTTTTGGGTTATCCTTCTGTATATTTTTGAACATTAAATAAAAAAAGAGAAGTTAGCGTCGGCGATAGAAAAAACAAACATGAAAGACATTTCATAACTCGCGCCTGTTCTCAATCAGTAATTCAACCCGTATAGTTAAGCCCGACATACTGACTGACAGTCTCACACCTGCATACGTAGCGCCACCTTGCCGCCGCGGCATGCCCTTTCGGAAGAAACGCGATTATACTTCTTATATCCCACTTATTGTGGTAGTATTAGCTATTATAGGCCTCTAAGTAATGTAAATGTAAAACATGCGAGACCACCACTACGCAGCTATCCAGACTGGCTCGCTCTGTGTTTGCAGGTGTCCGTCCTTGTAGCGAAGCGTGTCGAAGTGATAGAAGGAGAGGGAGGACAGGTTTAAACCTTCCACTCTGGAGGCTATTCTTTTTCTCCCACGGTCCTGTGAGAGACTGTTCTAACTTTTCATTTGACTGGACTTTATTTTGCGTTCTTTGTTGGAAACTAATGGAAAAAAAGAATGGACATATTCTGTGGTGAATTTTGAGAAATTAAGAAAATTGTTAGCTGGGGTGTTAGCGTTAATTTGAGAGGTTTAATTGATTAAATATGTTTTAGGCTACTCGCTGTCGGCTCGGCTGTTTAATGTTAATCATCATTTAAAAAAAAAAAAAATGCTCCAAACATTTTTCTAAATCAACTTGATAAAGAAATGAAAAGAAACATAACACAAAACTGACAAATTTTTTAATTGTTGCAAATAGGGCAGGCTTCCGCTGTGTAATAAAATAAATAAATAAAAACACGGGCTCGTGATGAGCTGTCGGACACGGGTCGGGCTAGGGCCTGAGTGTCTCGGGCCAGGGCCAGGCTCGGGCCTAGATTTGAGGCCCGTGCAGGGCTCTACCGCCCCGTTCCTGCAAACACCGGGTGAACCACCCATTCTGTTCAAATCGTGGATCAAAACTTTCGACAATTTTTTACTGGCCCTGAGCTGCCTAATGCTAGGAAGCGCACTCTTCTGATACACTGCCTCGGAGCCGAGGGTCAAAGATTGTTCTACACCCTGACCGTGAGTGATCAAGGAGATGATACATACGCTTCTGCTTTGAGTGCAATAAGGGAGTTTTTTGTCCCTAAGTTAATGTGGTTGCTGAACGTTACTGCCTCCGAAATGTACCCGTGCACGTACTTGCAACTGTTGAGGATCTGAGCAGCACTCAGCTTATTTTCCCGGATGCCCGGCAAAGAATGCGGTGTGCAGGAACTGTAACAAAACAGGGCATTTTGCAAGGCTTAATAATGCTGAGAAACAAGCGGGTGAGTGAAATTACAGTACCTGAAGTGACTGTATTTAAATAGTAAGGCCATTTCTGCTCGCGAGCTGTGGAAAAATCATGTGCACAGTACAGATATGTGCAAGCACAGGACAAACATGGGACATTCAGTTAATGGTGGACACGGGATCAGCAGTGTCCATTTACGCTGGCTCTTGTCTACAGTGTTTAGCAGAGAAGGGAATCAGAAAGAGCTGATTTCTGATAATGGAGTACAGTTCACTTCTCACGACTTCAGGCTGTTCTTGCAAAACAGAGGAATCTTACACAGGACATCATCTGTGTAATACCCAAGAGCAAATGGGGAAGTCAAACGTTTTTAATGCATAGCAGCTTAAGGATAGTTTACAAATAGCTTAGCTGGAAGGAAGAGAGATTGGAAAGATTTCACCAAAGGCTTTGTACCCAGGTATACCAAGTACAATGCCATATGCCACAACACAGTGCACACCAACTGAACTTTGCATGGAGAGGCATGTTAACCAAATAGCGTGTCAGGTCTTTGCTCGCCACCTGCAGGCAAAAGGTCCACACCTCACCAGCTTGCCTCCCCGCGTGAGATAAACAGAAAAAAAGATGAAACAGTACAGTGACTGAAGCATGGCGCCAAAGCATGTTTCATTTCAGTGTGGATCGTATGTTCAGGTAAAGAAACACGGAATTGTGCCAAAGACCCAGTCTAAATTTGGAAAACCCCTAATCCTGCAGGGGGTGAACAAGCTGCAGTAATTACACGACCTGTTCGGAGCAGGCATGCACCCGCATGGACTCAGGGTTATGTAATGTAAAATGTGCTTTATGCATTGCTAGTACACAACAGGTGTCTACATAGTATAAGGAAAAGGAATGTTCTTGCTATTTTGTGATTATTGTGTTTGAGTACTGTTATGTGATGCTTTATACCAAGTGTTTGAAATCTGCATTACTGTATCAATATTAGATTCAGTAGGGTTGTTTGTAATGTTGGGTTTTGGAAGGTTGCAAGAAGGAAAAAAAATCAATAGAAGCTTGTACATTAATTGTTAACTAATTGCACTGTGACTTTGTCCCTATAGTATATTTGTTCTTAAGAGAGAGGGATATGTGGTGTTCTGGGTTAGCCTCTAGAGAGCTCCGCGGTTCAAGTTAGATTGGAGAGGCGATAACAAAGGAGGAGATGTAAGTGTAAGGAAACAAAAGGGAGGTTTACACACAGTTCAAGGCGGGTGCATTTGCCTTTATCTGTTGAGACACTTTCGACAGCAGGCATCAGCCAAGCAGAGCTCTGAGGGGTTCACAGAATGACTGCAGGTTAAACCTGCCTGAACTCTTACTAACGTGACATCAAGCACAGGTTTCTCTTGAGAGACTGTTCCTAGTACAGTATAAGTGTACTGTACATTACATTTAAGCATCAACGAAAAGACATTAGTAGTGAAATCTTCTTGGTCAGTGGATATTTGTTGTAGAAAAGCTTCGGTTAAACTCACAGAAGAATCAGTCGAGGGCACTGAGTTCCAGAAGTCAACAGTAGACTTTATTGCACAAGACAACAAAGCAGAGAGCGCCGTGCAGTTCATCACGGTAGATTCTCTTTTTAAGGCCTACTATTCTTTGCACAATTTTCTTATCACTCATCATCCAATAAGCATATGGCCAGTTTTTTTATTTGTGTATTTCCCCCTCACCATCTACAGTTATTCATTAGCTCATTTGGTTCTTCTTCTTTGGTGTGTGATTTTACCTGTTGGTCTATTTTTTAAAAGTAACCTTTTATTTAACCCTTTAAAAGGGCCCAGAGGTCTCCAGAGGCACAAAAGGGCCTTTCGCACTGCTTTATTTCCAGAACTAAATGTACAGTACTGAAAGTACTGGGATGATTTTTAAAGTGAACTATTTCCCAGAACCAAAAATGTCACAGAAGTCAGTTAATTCTCAGCACATAGAGACTCTTTCACCTGGATATCACACTATAGAGACTGTGTCTGTTCCCCGGCTAGAAAATACAAAAATGTCCAAACCAATTTAAGAGTATTGTTTTTCTGTATCTTACCATCACTCTCTCTTGTTTAAAGTGATAAAATATAACTTAATTCCCACCATATTTCTGATATTATCTATCAGTCTAATCCAGAGGTGTCAAGTAACAAAGTACAAATACTTTGTTACTGTGTATAAAATAGAATTTTTAGGTATCTTTAACAAGCTCTTTATTTTTTTGCCAACTTTTTACTTCTACTCATTACATTTAAACGTAATTATCTGTACTTTCTACTCCTTACATTTTAAAAACAAGCTCGTTACTCTAGTTTGGGATTTTTTTTTTTATTTTTTATTTTTTTTATTATTTTATTTTTTTTGTTCAATGCCAGATAGACTGATTTTGAGCGTCATTGGATGAGGCACAGAAACCCATAACATTCAGAGATGTCATTGGTGTGTGTGGGCTGTCCATCTTTTCTGCGCATGGCACGAAACGAAGTGCACGTTCAGTTGGCAAGAGCATGATGTCTGGCGAAATGTCCGAAGCGTCTGAAAGCACGGCGAGAACGTTGGTAGTAGTTCTAGTGATGGTGACCAGCAAAACCTTCCACATCGGTCCGTGTACGTTTTGATCATTTCATTTCCTATTTAGAATTCAATAACGAGAAATGGAAAAATGATTAGTTTATTCATTTTTCCGTTTAGTTTAACAAACAGAAAATGAGTTTTTGGCATAATTGAATGACATAATTCGTGCTGCTGCGACCTGCAAGTGACCCCTTTAAATTATTTCTAGGTTATAGTATTGTATGAATATTGTCCAACTGATAAATACAGTGCAAATAGTTCTGTCTCCTTGGATAAAAGTAAAGTGTAAATAAAAATTAATAATAGACTGAACAGATCCATGATCATCTGTCTGTAACATTTACCACTCTCGTCTTTTAAGTCAAAAGGCACTAGGTAGGTGTGTGTGACAATAATAATATATTGTGAAAATTAATATAGTTAAATTTATGAAATTAGTAATATTAGTTTTATTACATACTAAATTGAATGATGTTTCTCTTCTTAGTCTTCACTGTTGGGCTTGAGAAAGCCAGCATATGATGTTGAAAGATTATTGTTATTTATTATAGAGAGTAATTGGCTAACTAGAACTTCAATGTTTCGCAAATTCAGCTCGGATCTTCAGACTCGTCTGACTTCGTTGCTGTATAACTGGCCAAGGCTACCTTCCCAAAAATCCCCTGCGGCTTTTACGTTATCCCCAGGCAATGAAGGCTGACTCTTAATGTCACTGGGGGAAGTGACAGGATTTCTGTTTACATCAGTTTAAATGACAAATAAATTCATGAATTTCATGTGTACTGCCATGGATATGCCATATCTGGCGCTTACAGGTTCTGTAATGATAGATTGGGGCTGACTAGCAAAATACTACAGTAAAAGTAGAGTAAAGAAGTTTGTGTTCATAGTCGAAGAGCAAACACACTACAGCATTTTTAAATGTTTCCAAAAAAAGTAGCACAACTGTCTGTATATCTGCTAAATTCTGCTGATCTTTACGTTACAGTTTTCTAACAATGCTTACACACAGTTTTTGAAACTGTGGCTCCATTTCTCTAAACTCTACACACAAAAACACAAAACACACACACACAACATGCAAAAGCGAACCCTTCTTTCAAAACTATTTTAACTCTTCTACTCTCTTTGCCTTGTTTTTAAAGAAACACTGCATTTAAACATAAAACTGACTTCATTAGGAAATGTTCTTTTACTATGGTTAAATGTTCAAAGATTGTCAAATATTGCCCATAGGCGCGGGAAGTGGGGGTGCTGAGGGTGCTGCAGCGGTTCCTGTGGGCAACTGTTTAACTGTTGGGAATAATAATTAAAAAAATCTGAGTGTCTATTTACACTAAGCGCAGATGGGTCGCCTGGTTGGCAGAGACACCAAGCTTTACCCTACATCGCAGGGTGGGCGCGATCAACATTATAAAAGACGCTCTTCAGATATCAGATTCAGTGGTGTAGATGTTAAAACATGGGTCATATTCATTTTGACACTATCGACCAACTTTTTTTCTCCCTTTTCAAATTTCAAATCACATCAGAAAAGCATTTATTTATTTTTTTATATAAAAATTAAGGAAATAATCAAAAAGTTGAAAATAAAGTATTGGGTAGGGTTATAGGTCCATAGACTGTATAAAAACAGGCAGGTCTAGTGCTTTTTTCCCAATAAGGTGGCATCCATTTAATATTTTGAATTAAATCAATATATTTATTTAAAATAAATCAATGCTATTATTGCATACTGTTTTATAATGTATTACAATGCTGAGGTGCATATAATTCACACCATATTTACCTTAAGAATAACCTGCTATTTTAGTATAAATGAGAATCTTAGCTACAAAGCATATCACTAAAAAATACTTCTATTTACACTTAGCTCTGCTCGGCATAAAAATGGGAAAAATAAATAAAACATAAGCCTATGTCAGTTATACAGATTTCTTCCTGGTGAAGATCAGATGGTCAGATCTGTTTTCTCTCAGGTCCATCGCAGTGTAAGCTTCACAGTGGTGCTGTCACTAGCATCGCTCTCATCAACGGAGTCCATATCAACAACACAAAACTTTTACTAGAGTAATATATGTATCTGTACTTTTATTCAAGTACTTGATTTGTGTACTTCGTCCACCACTGTGAGTGACTGTTCGTCCCTGTGTGATGTCTGGATGTTGTTTTCTGCCGCTCTCTGTTTTTACTTTCACTTTCACAGGAGACACACTGATTGGTTCCTTCTGCTGTCAATCATCTGAGAGGGGCGGGTCAAAAATCAGAGCAGAAAATCAGATTTAAAAACCAGGTTTGGTAAAACAAACATTTATTTAACACAATATTTTCTCAGATTTTCTTTAAATGGTTTATAATCTTTTGACATACCTTTTGGTAGATTTTAGCCTGACTCCAAAATGTGTTTATTTATTTTTCAGTACAAAACTGCCTTAAAATTCTACACAGTAATTTTATAATGTCTAAATATAAATATAAAGTGGTGTGTTATCTAGTGCCTTTGGTTGATATTATCATTTTGGTCAGTTGCTCAGTTTCTCCACTAGATGTCAGTAAAGCTGCACTGATTCTGAAGAAATGACATGAATGTATTATTTTAGTAAAGTTTTTAGTTTTAGCTTCATTTTTAACTATTTGATTTGAGCTCAATAATGGCACTACATCGTCTTCTGTAGAGCTGCTTCAGAGCTGAAATTAAAGCAATTATAAGATTAAATATATGAGTAATTTCCTGTTTATTACGGGACCCCAGTGGAGAGAGTGAGCAGCTTCAGATACCTTGGTGTACACATCTCCGAGGACCTGACCTGGACTAATCACATTCAAGCTCAAGGTAAAAAAGCCAGACAACGACTGCACCATCTGAGACTCCTGAGAAAATTCAAGGTTTCCCCTGGAACCCTGAAAACGTTCTATATCGGGGTATAGAAAGTATATGTTGACTATTGCATCTCATCGTGGTTTGGCAAACAGCTCAGCCCAGGATCATAAAAAGCCCTGCAAAGAGTAGTGTGCTCAGCTGAGCGCAAAAAATATTTTTGTGATTATTATTTTTATGATTATTTTACTTTCTTTTATGTAAAGCACTTTGAATTACCATTGTGTATGAAATGTGCTATAGAGATAAACTTGCCTTGCCTCAACTTTAATTAAACTTTTGCTTGTGATTTTTTCTAAATCTGTCAAAATAAAGTAACTTCTGACCACACTTCAGTCTGTTCTACTGTGGTTTATTTTAGTGTGTTTTGAGATGAAGGTGGTTTAATGTGTTTTCAGCAGATGCTGTTTCTCAGATCTTCTGCTCCATACTCATTCATTCATTCATTTATTCATTCATTCAAGCTGCAAAAATGCTTTTATTGCCTTTATTCAAATATTTAAAAACTCTTAAGAAAATTATATACAACATTTATTATTGTTTCCTAAAATGATCTGCCGGTGGGGTAAGAAAAATAATCTTAATGCAAATGGAAACCAGATAGCATGTCTTCACACAGGATCCTGTAGATGAGGAGGCTGCAGTAATTTGTGGGGAGTTACAGTCACTTCAGGAGATGCTTCTATTCTATTTAATTTCATTTATTTATTTTTGCCATATCCACATGTGTATTTATTTGAGCGGCATCATCTTGATAACATGCTGTGATCTCTGGAAGTAACCTAGAAACTGGAATTTCCTTCAGGATTTCTGTGTGGATGTGCTGATGACACATATTCCTGTCTTGAAGCTGATTACTGTGTGGAATGAAGGGGTGCCTGATGGAAGGCAGTTAGAGATATTTGCTGTAACCACCAGCACAGCTGTTAAATAAACACATTATTCACCATTTATTGTGTCATCTTTAATTCCTCCATATAGCCTACACAAGCAACACGTCACCATGACAACTACACAACTATTCAAAACTATTCAAACAAAGATTAGAGTCTCACAAATGAAATAAAAAGCTAAACACATCAGAGAGTAGAAGCTACATTGTTCTGGTTAGCACTGTTATTCTCTCGTTTGCTCTGCTGTGTGTCTGTAATCAATCAGACAGAAGCTCAGATGATTTATCATATTACACAAACTATTGTTTTGACACTGCTGCAGTTAATGAATGTTACTGTTACAGTAGATGAAAAGCACTAGAAGAGAAAAGTTCAAAAACCAAACACCAGAATATACAGTACACACACACTGGAATATACTGTCAGTTACTGTAAATAAATAATGAATGAATTAATTAATTAATTTATTCAGCATCCTCTGCCAGATTTCATTACAGTATTGGTAGTATCCTGACAGTATTTGTTATAGAAGTTTCTGAGTCTTCTGACAAAAGACTTCTCTTCCTCCAGACAGTCGACTCTCAGTTCTGCACAAATACACTACATACTGGACTACAGTTCAGTTCAACAGTAATGAGTTTGAGGGTGTACAACATGTGTTACTGTATTTACTGTACATAGAATAATGAAAGTTCTCTCTCGTCTGAAGTGTGTTAATGATAGTGTGTGTGTGTGTGTGTGTGTGTGTGTGTGTGTGTGTGTGTGTGTGTGTGTGTGTGTTGTGTAAGTAGTATTGAAACCCTGTAGATGAGTCTCAGAAGAACATGCTCAGCTTTAGTGCTTTGGTAGTGTGTGAATAATTAATCATGTAAGCATTAAAAAGGTCAGAATATTAGTATTGTAGAATGTAATTTAATCTAATTACCTGATTATGTAATCCAGATCACATGTAATCAGTTACTATCCAGCACTGTCTGTAATTAAAGCTTCAACTCATGACACAGTTACAAGAACTATGGGACATTTTTATAATGAATCAAGTAAAGCAGACACACGTGTGTTTGATGAAGGCACTTCACGGTAACTTGTCTGTATTTATGGATACTGAGTCAAACATGTAGGCCTAAGCCTGTTTTATGTGGTTAATATCATTTAGTGCTCTGCTATCTGTAAGTGTCTTCTGGAAACAGGTGTTTTGTTAATCATTGTGCAGTTCAGACAAAGAGAGGGGCATATGGGACAGATCTGGCTCACACACATCAGGCTGGATTTAGTGTGTGTTGTGGCTTGTTGTTTGTGTGTGGGGGTTCAGGGACAGTGTGTGCTGCCCACACACACACACACACACATACACACACACACACACACACACACACACACATACACCAGATGGCAACTCCCAGGGACAGGGGAACGACCTCCACAAGCAACATTCAAAAATCAATAATCGGCACCGGACTGAACAGAACAGGGAGTACTTATGTAGAAACTAACAAACACAGGTGAACAGAATAAACTAATCCAGGGTTCCTCAAATCTTGCCCTGGAGGGCCAATGCGTTGCGGAGTTTAGCTCCAACCCTGATCAAACTCACCTACCTGTGATTTTCCTATGATCCTGAAGACATTGATTAGCATGCTCGGGTGTGTTTGGTTAGGGTTAGAGCTAAACTCTGCAGGAAAGTGGATCTTGTGGGCCAGATTTGAGGATCCCTGAACTAATCAAACACAAGGGAAAACTAGGTCAAACAGGGAAGACTGAAGCTGTGTCCCAAACTTAAGTGCATGGACTCTGGAGGGCGCATTTGAAGTGCGAATGCGTCACAGCGGCAAAGAACGGCCAAGTCCCAAACTGAAGTGTGCGCGACCCGGCGCGGATGTAGAGTGCGATGGGTGTCACATCGCCATGACGTGAAGCTGTCCCAAAGTCAGAATGCCCTCGGCGGAAAGAAAATAAATAAAGAGAAATTGTTTAGAGCTATGACAAAGTAATAAGTAGAAGAAATATTGAGATTCTTTAGTAAACTACTTTTAGTAACTACTAATACCATATTGTAAAAAACTACTAGTCATATTTAAAACCTTCGCTGAATGAAAATTTCAAACCTGGAGCAACTGAAGGGTGAGTAAATGATTACAGAATTTTCATTTTTGGCTGAACTATCCTTTAAGTATTATCTTGCATACTCTAATATACTTCAGGTATTGAGAGTAAAAGTAAAGGTATGTGCAGTATTGTCTTGAAAAAAAGAATCTGTCAGGATGGTTTTACATTAATACTACTGCTGCACTTCTGTGTATGTTGCAGTTTACTTCTAAATATGTTCAAGTTTATTAAATTTAAAGTTGCCTACTTAATATACTGTTGGGTAGTTTAATCTACAACAATGCATCATGTTGTAAAAGACCATATTTTTGTAGTGCTGCTGTCTCCGAGAAAAAAAAAAAGAAAACTTAGTACTTCATATTTGTATGAGTATACTTAACAAATGTACTTTCTTACAGTCCACCTCTGATTATTTTGAAAAATGAAAGTAACAAAATTTATTGTCAGAATATTAACACATTTTTGCTAACTATATCAAAGGCTGCATTGGAAGGACTTGGACTGGTCAAACAGAGCACTGGTCAGCTCTCACAGCTGCTGCTGAACATTGAGCTGTACTACACTCCTTTTTTTTTCTTTCTTTTTTTTAATTGCCTAGAAAATCCGGGTTGCAAACCTGTCTACATGAAATGACCTTAATTGGTCAAGACAATTAACTATAGAAAATCACACCTTTGTAAGATATCAGTCAGCATTTGAACTGCTATGTGTGTATTTTGTAGTTTTTCGTATAGTAAGCTCAAGCCAGTACCTGCATTTAAAGTTGTAATCCGACGAAGATCGCATTAAACCAGTGTAGTTTACCTGGCCTCGGTCTTGGCTAAGCCTGAGGTTCATCACCGTCTCCTCCATTATGAGTAAATCATAAAAACAAAACTGATCAGTTCTGGCTCCACCTATCCTGGCAGGACTGTCCTCTCAAATCCCACAGCTCTTCTAGCACCGTTGCTATGTGACAGGCTGTCCAGGCACCTGGTGTGAGGAATTAGGAAATCCTGTGAAGGCGGAGCATCTCACGACGAGGAGGACCCTTAGATGCACTTGGAGGTCTGGTCTTCGAAGTCCGTGGCCTTCGAAGTGTGCACACTCAACTTTGGGACACAGCTTAAGACTAAGACTGATAAATGGCAGTCAGAAGAGAATTAGTCTATTTTTTTAGTAATAAATAAAAATAATAAAAAGTAGATAGAGCTAGTGTTAGAGGGTCAAGGTATAATTATCTTTTATATTAATTATAAAGAAAACAAGTAGATAGAATAGAACAAGAATAGACAACGCTAGAGGGTCAAGTATTTATTTATTTATTTATTTTTATATAGAAAACGAATAGAGAGTTTAAGTGTTAGAGGGTCAAGTGTAGATGATGTCAAATTTACCGTCACTCCTACAGCCATAAATGTACATACTACATACATAGTGTCATATATATATATATATAATGAAAAGAAAAAACTTTGCAGGAAACAAATCATCACAGTCTTTGAAAGGGGTCCATTACGCACTGGAAAAGCATTTCTCAAGGACCTTAAACAGCAACTTTGCCTGTGTCACAGCACACATTTCCAGCAGTCTATGTCTTCTAGTATCTAAATGCTATTCTAAAAAGCTCACGCGCAATTGCTTTATGTGTGACCAAGCTAGAATTGATGTGGAAACCTTCTCAGTATGAAACTGCCACAAGAGAGAAGTGAAACTAACAATAATGCACGTGTGTGCAGAAATAAAGTCAATACGCTGGAATCAGACCAAATATGGGTTGAGCTTGTGTGACTGACACTGAAGAACACTTTTCACACAAATGTGAGACATCACTTCTCCATTATGCAATGGCATACAGTGCAACTCTAGCAGATTTGAAACACTTGGTTGGGTCAGTCCTCAGAGGAAGTGAACAAACACAGGAAGACCTGATAGTGTCTTCAAAGAAAGAGTTGAGAGCATATACTGAAGAGAAAGACTGAGAGAAAGAGAGAATGTCTGATGAGTGTCGTGTGTGTCTGCTGGGACTGATCTTCCTCTCTTCACTTGTCACAGGTAAAGAAATCTGTTTGCTCTACATTCAGTAGAATCAGTCTGAGAAAGAGTTCATCTGAACATGATCAGTTTATTCTTGCCCACATTCACGTTGTGATCTCAGAGTCTCGTCGTGTAACATACAGAACACACTGGATTTATCCTAACTTAGTGTTTGAGATTCGAACAGCTCTGATAAAGAACAGTTTAATCTGGAGTGTGTGTTGTTCAGGGGAAAAAGGCTACTATGAATATTCTGATTTTTATGCTGGTATGCTTTATATTTTCATTTATTAATATATAACATAATGATCACTCAGATGTTCTTGTGTTTCAGGTATCAGTGGAGTGAATGAGACTCATGTGTTCATCAGTTCTGGTGAAAATGTCCGTCTGTCCTGTAATAATGCTCTTCATGACTGTAACTCAACTACATGGAACTATAACGGATTCAGAGAATCAGCAACAGTTGAACTGATTCGTTTAGGGATAAAAGAAGATGGAAGACACAGAGAGTCATGAGAGACTGAGTCTGGGGTCTGACTGCTCTCTGAACATCAGGAACATCTCAACAGAAGATTATGGATTTTACACCTGCCAACAATATGTGAATCACAAACAACAAGGAACTGATGCTCGTGTTTATCTGCATGTTCTTCATGGTAATTTTATGATTATGTGGTCAATTTAAAAAGGGTAAATTCCTCATTTAATCTCTCATGATGATTGAAGAGTGTGTGATGTGTGTGTTATTGTGTGTTTCAGGCTCATCCTCACAGACTGAGATCAGTGCAGGTCTCTCTGTGACTCTCTTCTGTCAGCTGTATTCATATCCTCGAGTTCTTGTGATGATCGGTCTGGGTCGGGTTCTGCGAGAGAATTCAGCTGTTCTGGGTGAATCAGACTGGTGTTAAACTGACGAGATCAGACTCCAGATATCAGATATCATCCTCATCAGAACACTGTATCATCACTCTGAATACAACACTCCTGAATGAAGATCAGAACAGAGAGCGGAGATGTGAAGTTACTCAGAGAGATCAAGTCCAGACCTCAGTCACATACACTGTCAAGAGTTCAGGTGAGAAATCATCTCATCAATCAGTTTTAGAGCCTCATAATGTCAGTATAATTAAGCAATGTTAGTGTCACTGAAGCAGAACAAACCGAGGAACAAAAGCTTCTTTCAGTCTGACAGAAGAAACTCAAAGCACTGCTGCAGACTAATGAACTGCAGTCGAGTTTAACAGTCCAAAACCTGCTGCTGGGAATAATGAAGAAATTAAGACTTGACAGCATCTGAACTAACATTCATATTTCACACAGCTCAAGCCTGATTCAATCAAAATACTGACAAGCAGGGATTCCAGTCCACAGCACAAAATCACCTACAACAACAGCAGTGGTTTCAGTCACAGACTCACCTACAGCAGAATACAACACTACACAAAGTAAAGTCAAATGAACTTTCTCTGTCGTTTTACTGAATCCTCTCGTGTCCACGTTAACACATGCATGCAATCACTTCAATTAAAAGAGTAGTTTCAATGAAATAAAGTGATGAAAATTAAGTGTTATATTATGGATTTTGAAAGTCAAGTCTTAATGTTCAGTTATTTTGGACTTTTTGAAGAGTTTCTGTTGAAGTTTTTGTGGTTATAACTGTGCTGTAGAGTAGATCTCGTGGTTTGGTTGTAGATGATGACTGTGGTGTTTGTTGCTTCATGTAGTGAATATAGATGTGTTAATACCAGTGAAGTGATAAACAGTGTTTTATTTGTTCACTGTTAACTGTATATTCAGCTGTAGTCGGTGTGATCAGTTGGTTTTGGGACTGCTGCTCTCAACTTAACGAGTATTAGGCTTTGTTCTGGTATTTCAAGGGTTTACCAAGCCACATCGCTCAATCCCAGTATACATTTACCCAATTATTATCAAAAGTCTTACTATAAAAATACAAAAACATTTTCTTACGACCACTCCACGTCAATTATTATGACAAAAGCATTATGAGAAGAAGAACTGCACCTGCTATGTAGCTGCATTAGAGCTAACGTTAGCATCAAGCTACGTCAGACTATTTATGAAATTATTAGTACATTTTTCCTCAAAACTGACATTAAGTCCCGATCGAGTGTTTGTGATAACTTCCTTTTGCGATCACAGGAGGAATTTGGTCGTTTACTGTTGTAAAAACATGCTGTTTATAGCCTTTTACATCACTGCACAAGTTAGCATTTCAGATGTACATTTTCAATATTGTTATACACATGCCCCAAATCTCAAGAAAATCACATAACAGCCATTTACTATCATAATAGTGTGTTTATTATTTGGATATGTTGTGGTTACAGATGTTTCTCAGTGTTGTTGTGTTCAGATATCAACGCTGAAGTGTACAGGAAGCACGTGACACGATGTGACGTTGTCTTCTTATGACACTAAAGATTGACAAGACGAAGCACGAATCAGAGTCTGTCTGAGTCATATGAAGTAATGAAGTAAATATGAAGTAAACATGAGTAAATATATCCATATATCTGCATGTACATGCATGTTTGGACTATAATCCCTTATTGAGGCTGTTCAGTGAGTCTATGTGAACACAAATAAACCGCTGCGGACGTGACAATATGAATAAGTGGTGAATTTCTATTCAAAATTTGACATAATACGGATTTATTATTTTGCACTCCTGACATAAATTACTAAATTACTGTTACTGCAACAATGTTTTAACAACAATTTTTTATTAAGTGGTCAAATATCGAAACTAGGGTCTTTAATCTTTCTACTGATTGCACAGTTTGTCCAGAGTGTGATGTTTAACGTGCTGTGAAAGTGAAACAACAATAATCTGGGGCCGTCGCCGATCCTTGAACACAAAGGGGTTTTAAACACAGTAATGCTGATTGTGTCTCTGTATCGTCTCTCTCTCAGTGACTGTGACTGTTGTCTCTGCGCTTCATTCGCTCTTCTTCTTCTTGCTCTGATTCTTTGGATGATGATTCGAAGAAAAAGATCCGGTGAGTTTCTAGAGTTCAGTCCAGAACATCTGACTCAGTATTTAAACAGAGTTAAAACTAATGTTTGTATTCTGCAGCACTAGAGTCTTCTGACTCTTTCAGAAATGGATTGTCGTCTGCATTAGAGACTGTATTGAGTGTCTGATCATAACTGTTCTCATGTCATTATTTTTCAGGTGTCAGAAGAGCGACTGATGACTCTGTGGTGAGTTTTGGAGGTTGATCATGAGCTCCACAGAGGACTGACTCTGAAATATCAGACTCTTATTACTCACATTAGATCATGACAAGATAGTCTATTTCTACTGTTTCTGCTCTAAAGCTCAGAGATAGAAATAAATAGAATGGAACCAGTGACTCAATCAACATTTCCATTCATCCTGCGCCCAGTGAACAATATGATTCATCTTCAATAATTTGTGTATATTTCCATATCTGTGAATATTTGACAGTTGCTCTGGTAATATTCCTGTCGAGATGGTAGCTACAATAGGATCCCACATCCAGAGCTGGGACCAACTCATTGTTTTGCGAGTCACAAGTAAATCTTGAGTCTCTGCATTCAAGTCCCGAGTCAAGACAGACAAGTCCAAGTCAAGTAGTAAGTCCCCATCTTTAAGCTTCAAGTCCTAAACAAGTCATTAATTCTGTTTGCCCAAATTAGCATCTCTGTATTAATAACTACAGTAAATTTCAAGTCATAGTGTGAATAAGTGAATAAATAATTTCTTTCATGTTCGACGTTTCATTTTTAAATAATTCAGTGATTTTAATGAATCAATTAAGACAAATATTTATAACGTGCTAATACGTAAATCAGACGCTCATTTATCGCCACCTACTGGCGTAGGTCTACAGAACTAGACGTAGTTTAAACGAAGCTGTAAAATAAATATATAACAATAGTGTAAGAGCCATATTTCATATTTCAGAATTTATGTTTCACATTTTTATTTTGTAAATTTGGTACAATAATTGTTTTTGTTAATAAGTTATTTACTGTTGAATATATTTATTTGGTTTATATTTGTTCTTACTGCGCATGTTCAGTGATGTCATTGTTTTGTAGTTTTTTAAGAAAAAGTATTGACGCAGAGGCAGTAAGTTCAGACGAACGGAAGAACACAATGCTTTTGACCATTTCGTAATTGTATTTCATACAGCATAAATTGGCTCACAAGTATCTCTACAAATAAGTTGTTGAGAAGATATCGCTGAACAAGAAGATTATGCTGTATTTGAGAATTGTGATTCTTTATTGACTGGGAAGAATAAACCACGATTAAGGAAACTTCTAGACTTTGAGTGATGAATACAAGATAAGAAGATAAGCGTCAAAACTTGTGAAATAATTACAAAGATACTCATATGTTCCTTACAAATAGTTATAATGTATAGGCTACAAATCCTTAATAAAAATAAGAAACCACCAGTGAATGGATTTAATAGACAGAAGGAATGAATAAATGTGTTGTAGCTCTATATTATTTTATGTTATTACATAGGCTATTCCAACAAAATACCAACAAATATTGATAACAAATTATTCAAATGTCATGCTGTCACAGAGATCATGAGACTGCACTGTCTAAGTCTAGTCTGGAGTCATGTGACTCAAGTCCACAACTCTGCTGTCATCATAACATCATGTGTGTATAATAGATGTTCACTAAACCTGTAGGTGAGATGAACATGACCGTTTGCAGCAGCTGTGTAAATAATGCGTCTGCTTCACACAGTAGTGATGGATGGGCCTTTAACAGCTTTGATCTGCTGTGTTTTCATCTGATGTTTAGGAGCAGACAGATGATGTGACTTATACTGAAGTTACTGGCGTTCAGTAAAAACAGAGCCAAAAAAGAACAAGGTGAGCAAACACTTCTTGTCCTCCTCATCGATGTGCACCTTCTCTCAGTGTGACCTGTATCTCTTTTATTCTGATATAAATGTGTGCTGAGTTGAGCTCAAACCTCATGCTGTAATAACTGTGGGTTGAAACAGTCACTGTGATGTTGATTCAGGTTCACTGTGATGATAAAGTGACTTCACGCCTTCCATCGGAGGAGCAAAAGCTGGAGCTCAGGAAGACTGCAGTCAACTTTACGCCTCTGTGACCAAGAACCATCACAAATCAGGAAAATAATCATACAATAATCAGAATGAGCTTTATTGCCAGGTATGTTTACAAATATGAGGAATTTGTTTTAGTGAACTAGTGCAACATGACAGGATGACAGTGACAAGACAGGACACAGATAAGAAGAATAATATACAAACATACAAAATAGACAATGTATTAAATAGCAAAAACAAAATATATAATATAGACAATTATGTATGTACAGGTATGATATGTATGTGTGTATATGTATATAACTATGTGTGTTGGGGGGAAGGGCCTTTTCCTGTAATGCGCCTGAGTTATGGAATACATTACCTGCACGCGTCTATCAGGGATGCTGCTTCTGTGGATTGTTTTAAGAGACTTCTTAAGACGCCACATCTTTTTACTCAAGCTTTAATTTATAAATTGTGTATCTTTGATACTGCAGTGTTTGTTTGATTGTTTGACTATTTTGTAAGTATGTTGTAGCGCTTTGAGCATGTGAAAGGCACATTATAAATAAAATGTATTATTATTATTAAATAAATAGTGTATACTAGTGTTGTGTGTTCCACAGTTATTATCAAGTGTTCATGAGATGGATTGCCTGAGGGAAGAAACTGTTCCTGTGTCTGGTCGTTCTGGTGCTCAGAGCTCTGTAGCGTCCACCAGATGGCAACAGTTCAAAGAGGAAGTGGGGGGCCCAGAGTGATTTTAACAGCCCTTTTGCTAGGGGTGGGTTATATGACAAAAATCTTGTAGCACAATATGATTAATTTTATATCGCGATAACGATATATATCACAATGTTGTTAATTTAAAATCTTTGATACCATAGAATTTTCATAATCCTTGTCACCAATGTCGTAATCAAACTAATCCAAGAAAATAATACAAAAAGAAGAAAAAAACTCAAGCTCACTGGAGATAAATAAACAGTCAGTTATGAAATAAGAACAAGAAACTAATTACAAGCAATAGGACAAAAAAACTACAATAAATATGAAATACATTGTGTAAATTAAGTCTTCACTGTGTAAGATCTGTCTATCTGTCCATACATATATACAGGTGCTTCTCAAAGTTAATTTCAGTAATTCAACTCAAATTGTGAAAGTTGTGTATTAAATAAATTCAATGCACACAGACTGAAGTAGTTTAAGTCTTTGGTTCTTTTAATTGTGATGATTTTGGCTCACATTTACACAAAACCCACCAATTCACTATCACAACAAATTAGAATACTTCATAAAACCAATAATAAAAATACATTTTTAGTGAATTGTTGGCCTTCTGGAAAGTATGTTTATATACTGTACATGTACTCAATACTTGGTAGGGGCTCCTTTTGCTTTAATTACTGCCTCAGTTCGGCGTGGCATGGAGGTGATCAGTTTGTGGCACTGCTGAGGTGGTATGGAAGCCCAGGTTTCTTTGACAGTAGCCTTGGGGGAGGTGTTGTTTGAATTTATAACAATGTTTTCAGGATTTCTCAGAGGGCAGGCTTCAAGTATAACTCGTTTGAAGTATTGGTGCTTAATATAACATTATCCAGAGAAACAAATGTTAATGATAAATCCCCTGTGATGTTTTGTACTGGCTACTGTATACAGGCCACCAGGGCACCATACAGACTTTATTAAAGAGTTTGCTGATTTTACATCCGAGTTAGTGCTGGCTGCAGATAAAGTTTTTATTGCATTTTAATACTGTCACATGGAATTGATGTTGATGGTGTTGAAATTATCAGCATTTATAGAAATTCTGAACTCTATTGGGGTTAGACAACACGCCTCAGGACCTACTCATTGTCTAGAAATCATACCTAGATTTAATACTGTCACATGGAATTGATGTTGATGGTGTTGAAATTATGCAGCCAAGCGATGATATCTCAGATCATTATTTAGTTTTGTGCAAACTTCATATAGCTAAAACTGTAAATTCCTACTTCTTGTTACAAGTATGGTAGAACCATCACTTCTACCACAAAAGACTGCTTTGTAAGTAATCTTCCTGATGTATCCCAATTCCTTAGCATATCCAAAACCTCAGAACAACTTGATGATGTAACAGAAACTATGGACTCTCTCTCTTTCTAGCATTTTAAATACAGCTGCTCCCTTTACGCTTTAAGGAAGGTTAAGGAAAACAGTCTGACACCGTGGTATAATAATGAGCACACTCAAGACCCTAAAGAGAGCAGCCGGAAAATGGAGCGCAGCTGGAGGAAAACAAAACTAGAAGTATTTCGTATTGCTTGGAGGGAAAGTAACCCGTCTTACAGAAAAGCATTAAAAACTGCTAAATCTGATTACTTTTCGTCTCTTTTAGAAGAAAACAAACATAACCCCAGGTATTTATTCAATACAGCAGTGGCTAAATTAACGAAAAATAAAGCATCAACAAGTGTTGACATTTCTCAACATCACAGCAGTAATGACTTTATGAACTACTTTACTTCTAAAGTCGATACTATTAGAGATAAAATTGTAACCATGCAGCCATCAGCTACAGTATCACATCAGACAATGCACTATAGATCCCCTGAGGAACAGGTCCACTCATTCTCTACTATAGGAGAGGAAGAATTGTATAAACTTGTTAAATCATCTAAACCAACAACATGTACTGTATGTTATGGACCTCATTCCATCTAAGCCCTTAAAGAGGTGTGCTTCCAGAAGTCATAGATCCTCTCTGACTATTATTAATTCCTCATTGTTATTAGGCATGTCCCCAAACCTTCAAACTGGCTGTTATTAAGCCTCTCATCAAAAACCACAACTTGACCCAAAGAACTGTAAGGTTAATTATAGACCCATCTCGACCTCCCTTTCTTTCCAAGATACTAGAAAGGTAGTATCCTCACAATTATATTCTTCTAGAGAAAAAATGGCATCTGGGGAGGGGATTTCCAGTCAGGATTTAGACCGTATCATAGTACTGAGACTGCTCTCCTTAGAGTTACAAATGACCTGCTCTTATCATCTGATCGTGGTTGTATCTCTCTTTAGTGCTATTGGATCTCAGTGCAAGGCGTCGACACTATTGACTACACTATATTCTTTTGCATAGGCTGGTGAACACTTGTTGGCATCAATGGAAGCAATAGCATGGTTTAAATCAGACTTCATAGACCGCCATCAGTTCGTAGCAGTGAATGAAGAGGTATCATATCGATCACAAGTGCAGTATGGAGTACATTTACATTTACATTTAATCATTTAGCAGACGCTTTTATCCAAAGCTTAATTCTTGGCTACAAATGAGAACAGTAGAAACAATCAGATCAACGAGAACAACAACGTATACAAGTGCTATGACAAGTCTCAGTTAGTCTAGTACAGAACACGTAGCCAGGGTTTTTTTTTTGGGAATATGATAGAAAAAGAAAAAAGGTAAGTACTAGTATTAGTTGGTTAATTGCAGGCTAAAAAGATGAGTCTTTAGATGTTTTTGAAAATGAGTAAAGACTCAGCTGTTCGACCAGACCGGAGGCCATTCCCAACAAGCTAAGCAGTCCAGAAAAAGTCCGTGAGAGTGATTTTGAACCCCTTTGGGATGGCAACACAAGCTACAGCCGCTCACTTGCAGAGCCGCAAACTCTGAGGGCTTACAAGTTTGAACTAGTGAGTTTAGGTAAGTTGGCACCGTGCCAGTGGTCAGCTTGTAGGCACTCACTCAGACAGGCTGAAATGCGAGCAACTCTACTGGTAGCCAGTGTAACCTGATGAGGAGAGGAGTAACATGGGCTGCTGCTCATTGAAGACAACCTCACATGCATTCTGGATCAGTTGTAGAGGCTTGATAGTACATGCAGGAAGGCCCGCTTCAGGAGCATTGCAATAGTCCAATCTTGAGAGAACAAGAGCTTGGACAAGAAGTTGGGTGGATTGCTCTGACAGGAAGGGTCTAATCTTCCTAATGTTGAATAAGGTAAATCTACAGGACCGGGTCGTTGTAGCAATATGGTCTATGAAGCTTAACTGATGATCCATCACAACTCCTAGGTTTCTGGCTGTCCTGGAAGGAGTTATGGTTGACTAACCCAGATGTATAGGAGAAGCTGTGATGAAAACGACAGTTAGCTGGAACCACCAGCAGTTCAGTCTAGTAAGGTTGAGCTGAAGGTGATGGTCATTCATCCAGCTAGAAATGTCACTCAGACAGGCTGAATGGCACACATCTTTGGTTGGAAATGAGAAAGCAAGCATAAGAGTGTCATCAGCGAGAAAGATAGGAAAAGCTATGTTTGAATGACAGATCCTACGACGCCATGTAGATGGAGAAGATGCGGTCCAAGTACTGAGCATTGAGGAAACCCAGTAGCAAGTTGTTGTGACTTAGAAACTTCACCCCTCCAAGACACCATGAAGGATCTATCAGAAAGGTAGGGAGTTAAGCCACTGGAGTGCGGTTCCAGAGATGCCCATCTTTCTGAGGGTGGATAGGAGAATCTGGTGATTAACAGTGTCAAAAGCAGCAGACAGGTCCAGCAAAATGAGTACTGAAGATTTTGAAGCTGCTCTTGCCAGTCGCAGGCTTCAGTAACCGAGAGCAGGGCAGCTTCAGTTGAGTGGCCACTTTTGAAGCCAGATTGATTGCTGCTGTCCAAGAGGTTGTTCTGTACAAGAAACATAGAGAGCTGTCAACACAGCTCGTTCGGAGTGTCTTTTGGCAATGAATGGAAGAAGGGATACCGGTCTGTAGTTTTCTAGAAGTGCTGGATTTAGAGATGGTTTCTTCAGCAGTGGGCTTTACCCGAGCCTGCTTAAATGCTGAGGGAAATGTTCCAGAGTGCGAAGAGAGGAGTTGATAAAATGTGAGTAAGTGAAGGTATGACTGAAGAAGAAATCGCTGAAGGAGGTGAGTGGGGGATCGGATCCAGTGGGCAAGTAGTAGGATGACTGACAGGATAAGTTTGGAACGGCCCGCCTCTGAGAGTGAGGAGTATGAGGAGAACAAGGGAGCATTAGTCGCTGTGAAGTTATCCTCAGTCTGTGTGGAGAATTGGTCACTGATTGGTTCTTGTCTTATTTGTGAAGAAAACCGCAAAGTCATCAGCTGTAAGAGTCGATTGAGGAGGAGGTGGAGGCGGATTAAGAAGACAAGAGAAGGTTTGAAGAGTGTCCGAAAGGCCACAACAGCGTTAATCTTGTCGGTAATATGATGTTTTAGCAGTGAAGACGTTTGCAGAGAGAAGGAGAGGAGAGGAGAGACTGATACACACTCGAGGTCGGTAGGAGTTTTTTGATTTAGTTTCATTTCTCTCTGCAGCCCTGAGTTTAGAGGGATGTTCACGAGTACATCGGACAGCCAGGGGGCAGATGGGGTGGGGAAAGTGGCTGGTCTAGACGACAGTGGGCAAAAAGCTGTCCAAGCAAGAGGTCAGAGTGGAACAAAGAGGTCCGTGAAAGCACTGTTCCTGCGGGTCCAGAGCTAAAACTGAGAGAGTGAAGGAAGTGAGGATGCAACCACAGAGGATAGGGCGCAGGATGGAGAGAGTGGAGCCGTGAGGTTCCGCCGAAGCAGGACTCCGCCAGCGGAGCGGCAGGCCGCCTGGTGAGTAAGTGCTAGATTAGCAGTACGAGGAAGTGGTCTGAGGTGTGCAGTGGAGCAACCAAAGTGTTGTCCACCGAGCAACAACAGCTGCAGATGAGGTCCAGTTGGTTGCCCGACAGAGTCGCCAGTAGAGACTCGCTTGAGATCAAATGAGGCGAGCAGATCGTTGAAGTCAGCAGCCCGGGGTTTATCATCTAGGTGGATGTTGAAGTCGCCAAGCAGTAACCAGAGGAGGACCATCTTTCAGGATAGTTTGATAGCAGCACGTCCAACTCCTCCAAGAAGTTTCCCAATGGACCTGGGGATTCATAAATGACCACACAAAGTGGATTTTGAACAGGGTTACAGTAACAGCATGTGATTCAAAATGAACCGCGGACCTGTGGTAGGTGGTGGTTGAAGATCAAATTTCCAATCTTCGATATAAGGAGCAGTTAGCACCTCCACCCCTCCCAGTCGTAACAGGGGTGTGGGAATATGAAATGAGTGGAGAGGGCCAAGCGGGAGTGGCAGTGTCCTCAGGGTTGATCCAGGTCTCAGTCAGTGCCATGAGGCTGAGACCAGAATGAGTAGCAATTAGAAGAAATGAAGTCTGCTTTGTTAACAGCGACTGGCAGTTCCAGAGACCAAGTGGAATAGAGATGCTGGAGGGGATGGGGCTCAGAGGACAGTTTTTAGATTTGTCAGAAGGCCTTCCTTCGGGACGCATATAGCGTGACGCTCTGTGCGTTAGTAGTGATAGTAGAGATCTGAAAGCACTTAGTGAACTACAAGTGAGCAAAATAGCATTTGAGGACGAGCTGTACAAAAATTGAAGGGGGAGAAAGCAATACCAAGTGCCCTGTCGGTGTCCTGCTCGCATGCTTACAAAACAGCTCTTGCTACCTTTTTACCAGCTTACTGGCTATTTATCACGCTTCTCTATTTAGCAGACCTAAACTGTCCAGTCCTCACATAGGCAAACGCAAAAACCAAATGCCACAATTCACACGATTTACCAGGGTAAGACACACAGTAATTAAAGCAGTTTCCTTAGCAACGATGATCACGCAGTAGTGTAATGAGAAAACGAGCCAAAAACACTTACAAACTGCCGCCTCTGTCGCCGCCTGTTTTCTTCCCCTTCTCGCCTCTAGTACTAGGCCGCTACTCTTCACGCTTTACGTTACCCTTGGGAGATATCATCAGAAACACTGTGTTAGCTTTCACTGTAATGCTGATGATATCTTCCAGCTCTATATTTCTTCGCCCGGGCGAACATACCAAATTGAAAACTAACGGAATGCATAGTCGCATATAAAAACTTATGACTAGTAATTTCTTACTACTAAATTCTAAAAAACAGAGGTGTTAATTATAGGACCTAAAAAGCTCTGCATGAAATGACCTAGAACGCTGTCTAAGCCTTAATGGTTGCCTGTCAATTCAAGGCCATCAGTTAGGAACCCAGGGTGCTATTTGATAGCAACTTTCCTTAGAAAGCCACGCTTCTAGCATTTGTAAACTGCATTTTTTCCATCTCAAAATATATCTAAATTACGGCCTATGCTCTCAATGTCAAATGCAGAAATGTTAATCCATGCGTTTAACTTGCTATACACTATTGTAATGCTCTTGGGTGGTTGTTCTTGCACTAGTAAACAACCTTGAGTTAGTCCAAAATGCAGCAGCTAGAAAGCCTGCTGTAGAACCAGGAAGTATGACCAGAGCATTGGTTCTCTGGTCAACACTGCACTGGTTCCTTATCAAACATCGTGATGATTTTAAAATCTTGCTTATTACTTATAAACCCCTGAATGGTTTAGCACCTCAGTATTTGAACGCAGCTCTTTGTTACATTATAGTCCTCCACGCCCGCCCG